>NW_021145370.1:32271-86994 GCF_002837175.3 Physeter macrocephalus | reverse complement strand
GTGGAGGTCTGAGGAGGGAGGGGCAGGGGGTCTTAGGAGGCAGGTGTCTGAGGGGGCAGAGGGTCTTCAATCCAAAGCAGAACAGCCTGGAGGGTCAGGGGGTGCCAGCAGGGGGCTGACTGGGGAGGGGGTTGCAGGCTGAGAGGTGTGGAGGGAGCCTGGGGTCTGAACCTGAGGTGAACTCAGGGTCTGAGGGAGGAGGTGACCTGGGGGGATGGGGTGGAGGCTGGGAGAGGGAGGAGACCGGGAGTTTGACGGGGGAGGAGGCCAGGGGCCTGAGGTGGACATAGAGTCTTGGGTCCAAGGGGGAGGGTGTCTAAGTGCTTGAGGTGCCTGGGTGGGAGACTGAGGCGGGAGGTGTGAGATGGGACCTTGCCCCTGGGACTTTGAAGCAGTGTTCACAGAGGTCTGAGGGAGAGGGCAGGAGCTGGGGCTTCCTTTGGGGTTGGAGAGATTTGGGTTTTCTGCCGGGAGGGCGAGGAGGGGGCTCCCTGAGTCGGATGGGTGCACCGTGTCTGACAGGGGCTGAGGCTTCCTATGGGATTAGGTGTGGTGTGGAAACTTCTGTGAGGTTCGGGTGGGGTATAGGGGTGTGAGGGAGGAGGCAGAGCAGAGGTGTCTTCTGGGATGTCGGTGCGAATTCAGGGTGTTTGAAGTGGGAGGCAGAGGGCAGGGCTTCTTGGAGGGTTGGGGTCGGGTGTGGGTCTCTAAGGGGTGTAGGTATTTAGACTAGGGGCAGGGCGTGCACCAGCACTCTGGAGCCTTCAGGTCCCCCATTCACATCTCCCCACCCCCCAGAACGTGCCCCCCGATCTGGCCATCTGTTGCTTCGTCCTGGAGCAGTCCCTGTCCGTCCGAGCCCTGCAGGAGATGCTGGCCAACACCGTGGAGGCCGGCGTGGAGGTGAGGCTCCCACCCAGGTGGGATGGGTGGCAGGGACGGGTGGGAGGACCTGGGGGTCATTTACCATCTGTTCTTCTTCCTCTCTCCGCCCCGCCCCCCACAGGCCCTCAATTTGGATAAGTGGGTAGGTCTGGCCTTGGGTGTCATCTGTCCTTGCCACCTCTCCTGACCCCAGGTGGGCCTCTTGGGTCCACATCCTGCACACAGGGGCTGGGGGGTCTCCCCCACCCCGGTTGTCAGGGTCTGTGGAACCCAGGACAGGCCAGGCAGGCAGGAAGGAACGGGGTGGGGGCTTTTGAGCTCCTGTTCTCCCACCTGCTCCTTTCTCCTCTTTTCCATCCCTTCCTCCGACCCTCCTAGCTCTTCTCCGCATGGGTCCTCTCCCCTCATCACCTCCCTCCATCCCAAGTGTGAGTCCCCTCTGGTCCAGGAGTGGGTCCACCATGTGATCCCGTGGCCCCATCACATGGCCCCCTCAGCGCACGGGCATGTGAGAGCTGGGACGGGGAGCGTGCTGCCATCGAGTGCAGGGTGTACCCACCCACTCCCAAGAGGCGCTGAGTCTCCTTGGGCCCGGGGGTGGGGGGCGGGGGGGGGGCAGCACAGGGCAAGTTCCTGCGGGTGATGCTCTAGTGTTTAACAACTGGTAGGACGGTACCGGTGCACAGCTGTGTTATGACAGGTGAGAGCAGAGGGGGCTAAAGTTCGTGGAACATGAGATACGGGGGCTTCCCTGAGTGACCCCAGGTATCTGAACCTCTGGAAGAGGGGTTCAGCCCCCTGAGTGACTTTGGTTAACAGGTTGAAGGAGGACAGAGTGGGCTTTGGGGAATAGAAAAACACCCCATCCACAGGCTTCTCAGAGACACAGACCTTGCTTCCCCTGGAAGCAGGGAACTGAGGCAGAGAATCTGTTGTGGGTCTGAGCTGAGGCTTCTTCGCATCCAGGCCTGAGCATGGTGTCTTCTGGGAAGTGTATTCCCACCTGAGATAGGCCAGATGTTTCAGGGGGGTCTGTTCTCACTCTGTGTCCTCCCCTGCCCCCTGCAGTCGTCCCAGGGTGGGGGACACAGGACACTCCTGTACGGCCATGCCATCCTGCTCCGGCACTCGCACAGCGGCATGGTAAGTGCATCCGGGAGGGGCCGGGGCGGGGGCGGGGGGCCAGGGAGTGGACGCCCGCCAGGTGGCTGACCCCCCACTACAATCCTAGTACCTGAGCTGCCTCACCACCTCCCGCTCCATGACTGACAAGCTGGCCTTCGACGTGGGACTGCAGGAGGATGCAATAGGTGCAGGGGCTGGAGGGAGGGGGTACGATGGGGACGCCGCAGGCAGGGAGCTGGGATGCAGAAGGTCTGCAGAACCCCGGGAGCGGGCATGGGATGTTCCAGGGGCAAAGATGGGGGGCTTTGGGGCTGAGAGTCTGGGGGTGTGGATGTACACATTCTGGACAGAGAGATTCGGGCAAGCAGGCAGAGAGTCTGAGGACAGGAACGGGGGGCTGTGGGGCAGAGAGTTGGGGGCAGTAAGAGGAGAGCTTGGGACAGGGGTGCTGGGAGTCTCCGTGGCTGGGAATGCCTTGGGGAAGAGCGTTCTGGACAGCCCTTACCCCGCCCCCACCCATAGGAGAGGCCTGTTGGTGGACGACACACCCGGCCTCCAAGCAGAGGTCCGAAGGAGAGAAGGTCCGAGTTGGGGATGACCTCATCCTCGTCAGCGTCTCCTCTGAGCGCTACCTGGTGAGTAGCACCTCCGTCACCACACACACGGGATCCACCCCATCTCCTCCTCACTGGTTTGCCTGGTCTCTGGCCCCAACGTCCTGACTCCCAATTTCCAGCTTCCATCCAATTTCTGGTTTCTGACACCCCATTTCCTGACTTGATCTCGGTTTCTTGATCTGTGACCTCTAATTTTTGGTCTCCTGTCTGCCGGTTTCCTGGCTTCCACCCTGGGTTTCTGACTCACTCTGGAACTATTGCTCACCCCCCATTATCTCTGACCACCACATCCTGGTTGCCCCCAGCACCTGTCGACGGCCAGTGGGGAGCTCCAGGTTGACGCCTCCTTCATGCAGACACTGTGGAACATGAACCCCATCTGCTCCGGCTGCGAAGAGGGTGAGGACCCCAGACCTCTGACCTCTAACCTAAGACCCCCAAAACAGACCTTCAACATTGCCCCTCAGACCCCAAACCAAGATCTCCAAATTATGAACCTCACACTTAGATCTCCAACTGACCAGCAATCTGGAACCCTAGAGCTCAGACCTCGAAACATAAAACTCAGTATCAGACTCCTAATTCAGATCCCAAAGCTCACATGCCAAACGCAGGTCCTGGAGGTCAGATCCCTAAACTCAGACCCAAAGCTTAGAACATCGAATTTGTAGCTTATCCCTCAGACACCAAGCCTCAGATGACAAGCACATGCGACCTCAGCCCCCCAAAACCAGCCCCCCAAATTCAAACTCAGATCCCCAAACTAAGAACCCTAATTCAGACCCCAAACCTCAGCCAATCAACTTCACATCTCCATCTTTAACCTCAAATCTCCAAAATCATCTCCCAGTTTTCAGACCCCCATGCTGAGACCCTAAAGCATGAACCCAAAACTTTGAACCCAATTCTCACACCCCAAACTTCAGAACCCTAAGCCAGACCCAAGCTGAGACTCAAGCCACAGATCTCGAAACTCAGGCCTTAATCTCAGACCCCGAAACTCAGACCCACCAACTTCTAACTACAAAGCTCACATCTCCCCAGACTCAGACCCCAGAGCTAAGCCTTCCAAACCTCAGACCTCAAACCTCAAATACCAGCCTCAGACCTCCAAAATAACACTCAGAATTCAGACCCTGACTTCAGACCCAACCATCATACCTCTAAGCCCAGACCCCCATATCAAGCCCTGGAACTCAAACCTCAGAATCAGGGAACATTAGACCCAAATCTCTAATGACATTCTCTGAACCCAACCTCGAAAATCCAAACTGAGACCTTTAAACCCCAGACCCACAAACCTCCCAACCTCGGCCCTGCACACCCAGACCCCCAACCTCAGACCCCAAATCTCATGCCCCTACTTCAGGCCTCAATCTGAGCCCCAATCTCAGACTACCACTTTGTACCTTGAAACTCAGATCTCCATCTGCAGACCCCTAAACCCAGCCCCCAGCTTCCCACAGGGCAGAAGCAGGGCCTGCAAACTCCACTATGGCTCCCAGGGCTTTCTGGGGCCCCAGCTTCCCAATGACCACTTTCCTTTGCTCCTGTCCAGGCTATGTGACCGGGGGCCATGTCCTCCGCCTCTTTCATGGACACATGGATGAATGTCTGACCATCTCCCCTGCTGACAGTGATGACCAGCGCAGGTCTGGGCTTGGGGACAAGAGGGTCTGGCGTCTTCGGGCCGGAAGGGGGATGGCAAAGGCTGGCTAGGGGGGCCTTGAACCCTAGGATTAGGGATCAGATTCTGGGGGGCTGGAGCCTGAACTCTTGACCTCACTCTCTTCCATGTACCCAGACTTGTCTACTATGAGGGGGGATCTGTGTGCACCCACGCCCGCTCCCTCTGGAGACTGGAGCCACTGAGAATCAGGTAGGGGTCAGGGGCAGAGGAGGCAGGCTGGGGGAGGGGCTAGGGGTTCCTGGGGGCCCTGGGAGGAGAAGAGTGTCTTGAAGGAAGAACTGAGGAAGAGACTGGAGGGTTTTGCGGGAAAATCTGGGGAGCCTAAGAGAGCAATAAAGGCCCTCAGGGTCCTAGAATCCTGGAGGAAAAAGAGGTCTTGAGGGTAGTGGAGGTTCCTGAGGGAGAGATCAGGGTCTCGAGTGAAATTGTGGGGAAAGGAGGGGAGAAAATGACAGATCTGGGAAAACTGGAGACACTGAAATCATCTGGGCAGCCCTGAGGAAGTGGTGAGGGCCTGAGAGAAGATTGGGGTTCTTAAAGGAAGGCCGGGGGTCCTAAGAAGGATTTGAGGGCTCCAAGGAAGATTTGGGCACCCTGAAACAGGGCTGAGGGCTTGTGGAAGTTTCAACCAAGACTATGGTGTCCATGGGAGAACTGGGGGGCCTCTGACCTCTCCCTCGTCCTCACCCTCTGCAGCTGGAGTGGGAGCCACCTGCGCTGGGGCCAGCCACTCCGCATCCGGCATGTCACCACCGGGCGGTACTTGGCACTCTCTGAGGACCAGGGCCTAGTGGTGGTTGACGCCAGCAAGGCCCACACCAAGGCCACTTCCTTCTGCTTCCGAATCTCCAAGGTCGGTGGGGTCAGGATACCCTCCCTCAGCTGGAGCCCCAAATCCTGCCCCAGACCCCCACCACTCTGCAGTCTCTTGGGGGGGCTCTCCCATTAAATGCACAAGCAGAGGAGGCTGACCTCTGTCCCCTGCCCCCGTAGGAGAAGCTGGATACGTCCCCCAAGCGGGATGTGGAGGGCATGGGCCCCCCTGAAATCAAATATGGGGAGTCACTGTGCTTTGTGCAGCACGTGGCCTCAGGCCTGTGGCTCACCTATGCTGCCCCGGACCCCAAGGCCCTGCGGCTCGGCGTGCTCAAGAAGAAGGTGGGCACCTGGCAGAGGGAAGGGCTGGGGTACAGGCTGGGGCAGGAAGGGGACTGGGGGTGATGATGCTTGAGCCTTTAGGAGTTTGAGGATGGGACTGAGAGAAAGACAAAGACTGAGAGAGAAACTAGATTGAGAGAGACAGGAAAAAAGAAAGAATACATATATGAAGAGAGAGAGAGAAGTATAGACAGACATGGAGACAAATAGAGAAAGATAGAGACAGAGAGACAGAAATAAGAAAGACCGAGGTGGAGAGAAAAAGATGAATAATAACAGACTGAGAATAGCATTCAACCAATTATTGAGTACCCCAGTTGTTGTGGATGTATGTGTGGACAAATAGGTGAGCTATACAGACCTGTTCCCTGCCTTCCCTGTGCTCAGACACTGTGACTAAACCCTCTCTAATGAAGTACACAGTTTTACAACCAAACAGTGGTTTGGTTGTAAAGGCAGAGGAAACTTTTTGACAGAGGAAACAGCACGTGCAAAGACCCTGAAGTTGGGATGAGGTTGGTCTGTTGCAATCACCGAAAGGAGATCTAGTTTGGCTGGAGGAGAGTGAGCGAGGGGTGAGTCTTGGGAGATGAGGACAGAGAGGGGATGGGAAGAGATCAGCTAGAGCCTTGTGGGCCACTGGGGAGGGTCCTGGCTTTTACTCTGGATGAGATGGAGCCACAAGATAGTCTTGAGCAGGCCAGGGCACGGGGGGTGACCTGATTCAGGTTCACAGGGTTCTTGAGCTGCTTATGGGGAACAGACTACGGGGGTGGGCAGAGCTGGAGAAGGAAGACCAGGGCAGGTCTGCACTGGTACAGGTGGAGGATGCCAGTGGACAGCACCAGGGTGGGGACTGTGGAGTGAGGAAAGGGGGCAGAGTCTGGTTGTATTTTGAGGGCAGAGCCAACAGGATTTTCTGAAAGATTGGATATCAGGGTAAGAGGGGGAGGGATTGAGGATGAGACCATGATTTTGGTCCTTTTTTGCCCTGAGCACCTGGAAGGAGGGAAGTGCCGTTAACTGAGTCAGGGACAGCCAAGTATCAGCTCAGGAGGACGGGCCCCAAGGCCTAGAAAAGAGCCACTCAATAGACTTGCTGAGTGAATCAGCGAGAAGACTAGGGCGGCACCTGTTTGTGAAAAATGAGGCTGAAGTTGGATACAAGAGCAGAGGATGTAGAGACGGGCCTGGGCCAGAGAGGGCAATGTGGGCGTCGTCAGCAGGTTGGTATTTACAGCTGCTGGACTGGATGGGGTCCTGGGGAGGTCAGCTCAGGGGAAAGCCGGCAGCCATGATGGTCTCACCTCCCAGAAAGGTGTTCAGGCGTTGTGTCTGGGACATGTTAAGTTTGGGGTGCCATTAGAGCTTTCTGGTGGGGGGATGTTAAGTCAGTAGTAGATACAAATGGAGAGGGTCTGGCCTGGAGAAAGACAAGATAGAGAGAGACAGAGAGGGAGAGACAGGGAGAATCAAAGAGGGACAGAGAAAGAGAGAAAGAAAGAGAATAGATAGCTAGTGGGAAGCAGCCGCATAGCACAGGGAGATCAGCTAGGTGGTTTTGGACCACCTAGAAGGGTGGGATAGGGAGGGTGGGAGGGAGGGAGATGCAAGAGGGAAGAGATATGGGAACATATGTATATGTATAACTGATTCACTTTGTCATAAAGCAGAAACTAACACACCATTGTAAAGCAATTATACTCCAATAAAGATGTTAAAAAAAAAAGACAGGTAGAGGGAGAGATGGACATAAAGACAGAGAGGGAGAGACAGAGCATGGGATAGGCATGAGAGAGACAGAGAGAGAGAGACAAAGACAGACAGACAGAAACAAAGAGGACAGAGACAGAGAGTGAGAGGAGAGACCTAGAGGGGGGAAAAGAGAGAGGGGTTGAGAATGAAAGACATAGGGACAGATGAAGAGGGACTGGGGGCGGAGCTGGCAGAGAGATTCCGTAGAGGATGGGGGCAATTTGGGGTCTAGAGTCTGGGTGGAGGTCTGGGGAGCATGGCCCTGGCTGGCTGAGCCCCCTCCTGACGTCTCTCTCCCACCACTGTCAGGCCATTCTGCACCAGGAAGGCCACATGGACGACGCGCTGTCACTGACCCGCTGTCAGCAGGAGGAGTCCCAGGCCGCCCGCATGATCTACAGCACTGGCGGCCTCTACAACCACTTCATCAAGTGAGCCACCCGGCCCGCTCTGCCCTGGGGCCAGGCCACACCTTGACCCCATGCTCCTGTGTTCATGCGCCTGACCATTTAATCTCTACCTCTGACATTCACACCTCTTACATACACAAACTCCTGACCTCTACATACTTGACCCCTAATCTGACCTCGACAGCTATGACTTTGACTTCACACCCCTGACACCCTCGACCCTGGACCTCACTGGCCCTGACCTCTGCTTTCATGACCTGTCCCTACACAGGCGTGGGTCCCAGGCCCAGCTCTGCCCTTGGCCACTGTGTCACCTCGGGCCAATCAATGCCCTTCTCTCTCTGCGTCTCACTCTCTCTCTCTGTTAAATAGGTGTGTCTGTGGGAGTCTGGCAGGGACCGGGGGTGGGTGGGGGCGGGACCCTCACAGTGTTCCCGGACCCTCACTGATAAGTGCCCGGTCTCCGCAGGGGCCTGGACAGCTTCAGCGGAAAGCCGAGGGGCTCGGGGTCTCCGGCTGGCACAGCACTGCCTCTCGAGGGCGTCATCCTGAGCCTGCAGGACCTCATCGGCTACTTCGAGCCACCCTCCGAGGAGCTGCAGCATGAGGAGAAGCAGAGCAAGCTGCGCAGCCTGCGCAACCGCCAGAGCCTCTTCCAGGAGGAGGTGAGGCCGCGGCCCAGGAGGGCGGGGTCTGTGGGCGTGGGGGCGGGCCTTCAGGAGGGCGGAGCCTGCCGGACCCGGGGAAGCAGTGGTCTGAGAGGGGGCGGGTCAGGTGGAGGGGCAGGAGGAAGGTCCTGGCCTGGGTGAACAGGGCGGGGAGGCGGGTCGTAGGGGACACGCGAGGGGGCGGAGCCTTGAAGCGGATCAGGAGTGGGTTGGTGGGCGAGGCTTTGGTGAGGGGCGGGGCCTGTGAGAGCAAGGTGGAACCGGAACCTGAAGGCGGGGGCAGGACTTGTTCCCTCTCCTGGGAGGACGGGGCGGGGTGAGGGTAAGCTCTGGGCCGAGGCAAGCCTGTGGAGGCAAGGCCTGGGAAGTCCGAGGCTGAGCTACTAGACTCAGGGGGCGGTGTCTGTAGGGGTAGGGCCTGCGGAGTGGGAGGATAGAACCAGAGTGGAGCATGGTGGGGGGCCGGACCAGAGAGGTGAGCTTTTGGGTGGGAGGATAGTGTAGGCCGGGACCTCAGCTTGGGTCAGAGGCTGGGGGGTCTGTGTGTTATGAGAGGAGACGTGGTGGGCTCCGCTCAGCACGGAGTCTGAGTGCGAGGGGCTGAGAGGGGTGGAAGACTGGGGCTGCACAAAGGTCCGAGGTCTGATGTCTCCTCAGGGTGATTGGGGAGCATGTTCATTTAAAGTCTTCCAAGTTGTCCCCGCTCCTCTCCAGGGGCTCCCATTGTGATGGGGGTGGCAGACCTAGAAATGATGATAGTAACAACAAAACTTACTAATGGAGTGGGATTAGTATATGCAAAGTGTTTAGAACAGTAACAGCACATAGTAGATGCTATATAAGTGTCAGTGGTTATTGTTACTTTGAATTTAGCCCTTACTGTGTGTTATGGGTGTTATATACCTGACATCCTCCCCATAACCCCATGGGGGATTGTAATTCCCATATTACAGATGGGTCACTGAAGCGCAGAGAGATTAAATAACAGCCATTGCTGAACAAATATACCAGGGGAGATATAGCTGTCAAGAAAGCAGACAAAAATCCCTGTCCTTATGGAGTTGACATGGGGCGGGAGGATAAATGAGCAATAAAATAGGAGGATTATGTGGTATATTAGATGATGATAAGGAGAAAAACAAAGCAGGGCAGGGACTTCCCTGGTGGTCCAGTGGTTAAGAATCCACCTTCCAAAGCAGGGGACGCGGGTTCGATCCCTGGTGGGGGAACTGAGATCCCACATGCCACGGGGCAACTAAGCCTGTGCGCTCTAGAGCCCACGTGCCATAACTACTGAGCCTGTGCGCTCTGGAGCCCGCGCGCCACAACTAGAGAGAAGCCCACATGCCACAACGAAAGATCCTGCATGCTGCAGCAAAGATCCTGCAACTAGGTCCCGCAACTAAGACCCTACGCAGCCAAATAAATAAATATTTAAAAAATTAAAAATAGCAGGGCAGCGTTAGGGAGTGCTGGGGTTGTTGCAGTTTAAAATACAGTAGTCAGGGAGGGTCACCTGAATGAAGTGAGGCAGCCATGTGTACACCTGAGGGAGGGACAGAGGGGAGATAGAGCAAGTACACGGACCATGAAGTGGGAGTGTGCCTGGCAGCTTCCAGAATAGCAAGGAGGCCCGGATGACTGGAGCTGGGTGAGTTAGGGGAAGAGTGGGAGGAGACGAGCACAGAGAGGTGACAAAGGCCAGGCCATGGTGAGGACTTGAGGTTTGGGAGCCACAGAAGGGTTAGGTCTTTGAAAGTCACAACGAGTTAGGGGCAGAGCCACTGTGTGTGACTCCAGCTGGTTGTGCTGTCTACCATGATGCACTGCATCTCTTACTACGGGCCCAGGATATAGATACAACAATTATCATAGCAGCCCAGTTGTCCACCACCACTGGAATGAATCCACAAATGTGGCATATCCGTACGATGGCTATGGATACTACTCAGCAATGAAAATGAACAAATGACAACCCCATGAAACAATGCTCTTAATCTTAAAGCGTAATATTGAGAGAATTCCCTGGTGGTCAAGTGGTTGGGACTCGGCGCTGTCACTGCCAAGGTCTCGGTTCGATCCCTAGTTGGGGAACTGAGATCCTGCAAGCCGCTCAGTGCGGCCAAATAAATAAATAGAAAAAAAAATTTTTTTAAAGTAATGTTGAGCAAAAGAATCCATGTGCGAAAGAATACTTACTGTACATCTCAAGTTCAAAAACAGGCAAAATTTTACTAGACTGTTTACGAATGCATGCATAGGTAGTAAAAATAGAAAAACAAGGAAAGGACTTCCATAAAAGTCAGGATAATGGTTATCCCTAGCGGAGAGGGTTGTGTAACAAGGGGGGCATCGAGGCGACTTCTGGGAGGCTAGCAATGCTCTCTTTCTTGACCTGGGTCATGGTTACACAAGTGTTCTTTCATATTTATTTGTTAAACCATATACATTTGATCTTTATTATTTCCTGATTCTGTATTTGCAAATATGCCTACTCGCTAAAATTTATTTGTAACCTCCAAATCAATGCTTGCAGAATATTTGTAGTCATTTGTGGACATGTGCAGAGAGGCAAAAAATTTAAGTCATTTGATGTTGTGTTTCCAGTTGAGGTTGAACAAGGCGACGATCTGCCTTGTTATTTCAACTCTCACCTGTAAGCAAGTGTCCTTTTCGTGGTGTATTTAGTGCCACACTTGTCACATTTTTGTGCTTTTTGTTAATTTCACTGATTAAAATGGCCCCTAAGCACAGTGGCAAAGTGCTGTCTAGTGTTCCTAAGTGCAAGAAGGCTGTGATGTGCCTTACTGAGAAAATATGTGTTAAAGAACAGCTTCACTGAAGCATGAGTTACAGTGCTGTTGGTTGTGAGTTTAATGTTAACGAATCAACAACATCTATTAAATTAGTGTCTTTAAACAGAAACGCACATAAAACAAGAGTGTGTATTGATTGATTGATGAAAATGTTGTGCTCAGAGACTCAGAGAAACCCTCTGTGTTTCCCTTGGGAGCCTTGGTTCTCAGGATTCACTCAGTGCTCACGGCAACTTTACAGAACCTCACCGCTACAAAAAGCAAGAATAGACTGTATATGTTTTATGCTTTTCTGTATGTCTGTTATAATGCAAAATAAAAGAAGACAAAAGGTTAAAACGTTTTTTAAAAAAAGAAAGA
Organism: Physeter macrocephalus; assembly: GCF_002837175.3. Classification (NCBI taxonomy): domain Eukaryota; kingdom Metazoa; phylum Chordata; class Mammalia; order Artiodactyla; family Physeteridae; genus Physeter; species Physeter macrocephalus. Next base: position 75,510 of record NW_021145370.1, on the reverse strand, counting down.
GGGCTTCCCTGGTGGTGCAGTGGTTGAGAGTCTGCCTGCCGATGCAGGGGACATGGGTTCGTGCCCCGGTCCGGGAAGATCCCACATGCTGCGGAGTGGCTGGGCCTGCGCGTCTGGAGCCTGTGCTCCGCAAGGGGAGAGGCCACAACAGTGAAAGACCCACATACCGCAAAAAAAAAAGAAAAAAGAAAAAACAAAAAGAAAGAGAGAGAAGGCAAAAATCTCTCTGATGATTGGTGTGGAGAGTGAGCTGGGCCAATGGGACCAGGAGTAGGGTCCTTGGAGTGGAAAGGAGGGAGAGAAAATACTGGAAGGGGAAGCACAGATTCAGTCGTGATGTTAATAGGGATGTATTGTGTTGGGGACAGAGGCAGAGTGGGACAAGGCCAGGTCTGGAGAGCCGAGGAGGAGAGGAGGGAGTTGGGAGTGAAGGTGCACACAGATGGCTCTGGTTTAGATCTGGGGACACCCAGTCACTAGTTGTTGAAGGACTATGAATTAGCAAGTCCAAGAAAGGCAAGGAAGGGAGGGCCTGGGATTCCTGTGATGAAACCCCCTGTTTTCTCTACCCCAGGGGATGCTCTCCCTGGTCCTGAACTGCATCGACCGCCTAAATGTTTACACCACTGCTGCCCACTTTGCTGAATTTGCCGGGGAGGAGGCAGCCGAGTCCTGGAAAGAGATTGTGAACCTGCTGTATGAAATCCTGGGTGAGGGGCCCCAGACTTGACTCCCCCTAGAGCACCCTAGGTTCCCAGGCCTACTGGGTCTGACCCCTCTCTCCACCCTCAGCCTCTCTGATCCGTGGCAATCGTGCCAACTGTGCCCTCTTCTCCAACAACCTGGATTGGCTGGTCAGCAAACTGGATCGGCTGGAGGCCTCCTCGGGTAGGAGAACCCAGGTGGAGGGGATGGGGACTTGTGGGGACGGGAGGGCTGCAGCCACCTCACCTCTCACTCTAATCCCTGTGCAGGGATCCTGGAGGTGCTGTACTGTGTCCTGATTGAGAGTCCTGAGGTCCTGAACATCATCCAGGAGAACCACATCAAGTCCATCATCTCCCTCCTGGACAAGCATGGGAGGAACCACAAGGTTGGCCTCTCATCCCTGACCTCTTATCCCCTGAATTCTGAACCCTGACCTTTCCCCATGGCCCTCGAATTGCCCCCAGTTCCCCATCTTATCTCTAACCTGGACTCCTCTACCGCAAGCTTCCATCTCCACACAAAGGTCTCAAACTCATGGTTCTTAAATGCGTCCTGGGCCACAGATGTGCTGCATTAGCTCTTTGAAGTATTTTTTCAATTTCTAATCTTGTAGCCTTTAGGGGGGCTGCATAGACACTCTCCAGGTTACCCCAAGTGCTACTGGCTCCCACTGAATTATTCCTAACCACTTCACATAGTTACGATATCTACCTGGCCCCTGAAGATGCAAGTTTGCGGCCTCCACTGATCTAAACCTCATCTTTATCCCTGCACTCCCTCCCTGAGCGACCCTTTCACTCTTCCCACTGACCTCTGCCCTCTCACCCCAGTCTTTTTTTTTGGGCCAAGCCATGTGGCTTGCAGGATCTCAGTTGCCCAACCAACGATCGAACCCAGGGAAGCTCAGAGTCCTAACCACTGGACCGCCAGGGAGTTCCTCAGTCTCTCTTTTCTTACATTGCTGATGTCTTATCCCAACTCATACGGCCCCCGCCTCTTGCCTGATGTTTCTGTTTGACCCCGATCTCTCTCTGTGACCCCTGACCTCCCACTTTCACCACCTCTTCTCAGTCAAAAGCTCCATCTCCCATCCTGGCATATCATCCTTCTGGTTTCCCACTCTGGGTCTTCCATGGACAACACCCTCCCCCCACCGCCCACCCCCACCCAGGTGCCCTCACACCCTGACCTCTGACCTTGACCTCCAGGTGCTGGATGTGCTGTGTTCCCTGTGTGTGTGCAATGGTGTGGCCGTGCGCTCCAACCAAGATCTCATTACTGAGAACTTGCTCCCTGGCCGTGAGCTTCTGCTGCAGACAAACCTCATCAACTTTGTCACCAGGTCTGGCCCCTAACCCCTGACCCCAGAACTCAGAACCTCTCAATCCCCTCCCTGACTCAGACTCCACACCCAGGTGGATGGGCCTTCCTCCATCTCCCACCCCGGTCCCCACAGCTGTCCCCAGCTCATCCCTGGCTTCTCATTCCTCTTGTCCTCTCTCCCTGCTCCATTTCTGCCTCTGTCTCTTCCTCCCTCTTTCTTTCTTTCCGTGTTTGCTCTTTTTGTCTTCATCTGTCTGTCTCTCTCTATTTCTCCTCCATCTCTTTTTCCCAGTCTCTCTCCCATCTCTCTCTTCTCTGTCCTTTGATGCCTCTCTGTCCGTCTCTGTCTCTGCTTTCTCTCTCTGTTTCTGTGTCTCTGCTTTTCTGTTTTTCTTGTGTATGTATATCTTTGTCTTTCTGCCTTCCTCTCCCACCCCCCACTAGCCTGGGTCTCCTCTCCATCTCTCCTTCATCCTCCTCTCCTGTCCTGTCTCTCCTACAGCATCCGCCCCAACATTTTTGTGGGCCGAGCAGAGAGCTCCACGCAGTACCTCAAATGGTACTTTGAGGTGATGGTGGACGAGGTGGCCCCATTCCTGACAGCTCAGGCCACCCACCTGCGGGTGGGCTGGGCCCTCACTGAGGGCTACAGCCCGTACCCTGGGGGCGGCGAGGGCTGGGGCGGCAACGGGGTCGGCGATGACCTCTATTCCTACGGCTTTGATGGGCTGCATCTCTGGACAGGTACCTGGACCCTTCTAGGGGACCCTCAACCCTGACCATTGACCCAGGGTTTCTAGGCTCTCACCACATGCCTTGGGGTTCTTGGGATCCTGACCCACAAACAGGCTAACTTTGACCCCTTACTCCTCATTTCCCAAGACCCTAACCCTAGAGCTTTCAGAATCTTGGCTCGAACCTGTTTCTTCATAGCCTCCAGAACTCTGACCCCAGAGGATGTCAGATCTCTGACCCTAGAGATCCCAGAAAACTGCCCCGATTATTAAGATCTCTGATCTTTGACTTACGCCCCCAAAGGTTCCAGAATCCTAACTCCAAGATGACTTTAATCTTTGACCCCCACACCTCTCAGGAACCTAACCTCAGGGGAAACTTGACCTCTGCCTCTAATCTCTAAGGAACACTTGACCTTAGAGTTGCTAGGGTCCAGACCCTATAGGATCCTCTAATACCTGCCCCTTGTCTCTTGAGATCATTGGTTCCATTGGACCTCTGACTTCTGACTTCTCCCTTGTGATCCTGGTGCAGGACACGTGCCACGCCTGGTGACTTCCCCAGGGCAGCACCTCCTGGCCCCCGAGGACGTGGTCAGCTGCTGCCTGGACCTCAGCGTGCCATCCATCTCCTTCCGCATCAATGGCTGTCCTGTGCAGGGTGTCTTTGAGGCCTTCAACCTTGATGGGCTCTTCTTCCCCGTTGTCAGCTTCTCAGCTGGTGTCAAGTAAGGACTTGCCCCAGCCCCCTGGCCAGTCCCCAGACCTGGGACTGTCCTGAGACAGCTTCTGCAAGCACGCCATGGCCTTCTATGGGGCCACGACCCAGCAGCCTTCTCTCAGGACCGATGGGCCGGACCCCTACATGAAGGTCCCAGTGACCTCTACATGATCCCAGACACTCTCAGTGTCCTCCCAATGACCCAGACCCTCCCAGTGACCTCAGCTTCACCCCAATCTCCAAGTGTCCCCCAAATTTCACAATGACCTAATGATTAATAAGTTTCTTCCAGTGACCTCGCAGATGACCTCTGACTCTCCCAATGATTCTGTGCCATTCCAATCACCTCCAAATGATTCCAGAATCTGACAGTGATCTTCCAATGACCACAAAGCCTCCCAATGACTCCTTGCTCTTAACAACTTCCCAATGACCCCAGCATCTCCCAACGATATTCTAATAGTTCCATAATTTCCCAGTGACCTCTCAATGACCACAGTTATTTCAAAGACCTCTCAGTAGCCCATTCTTTTCCCAGTGACCCCCAAGCTCTGTGAATGACTTACTCACCATTTCAGTGGCGATTATGATTTTCTTAGGGTTACACCAGACTCTCAGTGACTTCCAAATGACCTTCTTCTTGGTCTCCCCCAAACCTTCTGGTATCTCTAAATGCTCTGTTGATCCAGGACCTCCTGCAAAGGACCTTCCCATGACCTTGGATTAACTCCCCAGTGACCTGACCCCCACTTTCCCTTTTTGGTTTTCCAAAGATTCCTATTGGCCTCCAACATTTTCTTTGACCTTAGACTTTCCTGACTCCTCAATGACCTCCATGACGCTATGACTGTCCAGTGACCTCAGGTCTCCCCAGAACCTTCCACTGATCCCAAGATTGCTCCCTTCCCCCCACTGAGTACAGACTCTCCTCTGTACACTGCCCTCACTAGTGACCCCCACTCTCCCACCTAGGGTGCGGTTCCTTCTTGGTGGCCGCCATGGTGAATTCAAGTTCCTCCCTCCGCCTGGCTATGCCCCTTGTCATGAGGCTGTGCTCCCGCGAGAGCGACTCCATCTGGAGCCCATCAAGGAGTATCGGCGGGAAGGGCCCCGGGGGCCCCACCTGGTGGGCCCCAGCCGCTGCCTCTCACACACCGACTTTGTGCCCTGCCCTGTGGACACTGTCCAGGTACTGCCTGCTCTGCAAGGGTTTCCTGGAGAGGCAGACTCCCTTAGGAGCCAGGGAGATGGGGAGCTGAGCTGGAAGCTGGGGACCCTGTTGTTTAACAGGTGGGGAAGCTGAGGCAGAGAGGAGGCAAAGGAATCTCTCAAGGCAGAATCTCGGTTTCAGGGAGTCCTCAGTATAGTCCCCTAAAAAAAGGACTATTATTTATTTATTTAATTTTTAAAAAGTATTTATTTATTTATTTGCTGCTCCGAGTGGCTTGTGGGATCTTAGCTCCCCGACCAGGGATTGAACCTGGGCCCTCAGCAGTGAAAGCACGGAGTCCTAGTCACTGGACCGCCAGGGAATTCCCTAAAAAGGACTCTTATTGCCCCCAATATACAGATGAGGAAAGTGAGGCCCAGAGAGTTTAAGCAGCCTGTGCAAGTCACACAGCATTTGAGCCCAGGCAGTCTGATCCCAAAGCCTGTGATCTTATCCACCACAATTTGTTGGGCATCTTTTCTATTCCACGCCTCTCTCACTCTTCCTATCCCAATCTGAGCTCCCCACCTTCCCTCCAGGCATGTCCCTATAGGAGGGAATATAAGTCCTGTTTAAGAGCCTGATCACAAGGGTTTGACTTTCAGCATGTCACCGTGGGCATGCGGCTTCACTTCTCTGTGCCTCAGTTCCCTCACCTGTGAGGAAAAGGGGGAACGAGAGAACCTCCCTCTAGCATTGTTGTGAAGGTTAGATGAATTAATATATGTGAAGTGCTTAGCATGGTCCTGAGGAAATAGTAAGTACTCAGTAGAGTTACCGTTATTATTGGTAATAGTAATGTTATTGCAGGGGTGAACTTGCCATCCCCCTGTAGCCAGGCCAGAGCCCTGGGCCTCCTCCTGGATGTCTCCCTTCCCCTCCCCCACCCACCTGGCAGCCTCAGGGGTTGTCCGCTCTGCCTCCTCCCAATCACTTCTCCCCCCACATCCCACCCTGGTCCAACCATCATTATCTGTGCCTGCAGAACGCCGCCAACAATATAAATATTACTAGGCACCTACCATGTGCCATGCATTTATAGAAACTATGCAGGAGGGTTAGGGGCACCGACCCCGGCACAGTCGCAAGTCCCAGCACTGCTCTCTCTGTCTTAAAAGCAAAGGAATTGGTAAATGACACACCCTAGGGCAGGAAGCTAAAATAGTTTGCATAGAATCAGGACTCAAGCCCTAGTTCTTTTGATTCCGCATCTTGTGATCTCTAATCAAACACAAGCTTTTCCCCACACTTAGTTAATTTAAAGATCTGTAAAATGAAAATACAGGTACTATTTATGCTTATTGAAAAAAATCCACACAGTTCAAGCTCACATTGTTTGAGGGTCCACGGTATATAACATTTAGTAGTTTATGTAAATGATTTCACTGAACCCTTATAAAGTAAGTATCATGAGTTAATATTGTTCTGATTCTCATTGTACAGAGAAGGAAAGGGAGTCATCCATTCATTCAGCAAACATTTCACGAGCATCCCCTTCTGGGCTGGACAGGGCTGGGAAAATGCTGGAGACCGAGACAGCCCCAGCCCTGCCTTCACGGAGCTCCCAGTCCACAGGGGGAGACAGACCCATTCCCAGATAGTTCCTTAATTCTGAGGATGCTAAGTCCTTACTCAGCTGGCCATCAACCCTGGAGGCAGGGTGCGGTGATGGGGAGCAAGGCTCGGCAGTAGGAAAGGTCAAAAGAGCTCTCTGAAGGGGCTTCCCTGGTGGCGCAGTGGTTGCGCGTCCGCCTGCCGATGCAGGGGAACCGGGTTCGCGCCCCGGTCTGGGAGGATCCCACATGCCGCGGAGCGGCTGGGCCCGTGAGCCATGGCCGCTGAGCCTGCGCGTCCAGAGCCTGTGCTCCGCAACGGGAGAGGCCACAGCAGAGGGAGGCCCGCATACCACAAAAAATAAATTAAAAAAAAAAAAAAAAAAAAGAGCTCTCTGGGGAACTGTTCAGGGCTCGCACGTGTTCTCGGGAAGAGGGGTCACGACGCAGACTGGAGGGGATGCCGGGACCTCACGAATGTCACCTGCCCCCAGATTGTCCTGCCTCCCCATCTGGAGCGTATTCGGGAGAAGCTGGCGGAGAACATCCATGAACTCTGGGCACTGACTCGCATTGAGCAGGGCTGGACCTACGGCCCGGTGAGGGCGCTGCCTGCAGCGTGGGGGAGAGAGGCTAGGCTGGCTGTGGTGGAGTGACAACTGCTCACTAACTGGGAGGGGCTGGTGGCTGGGGGAAGCGACTTTGGGACCCCAGGGGCTCCTTGGGTGGCAGAACGGGTCGGGGAGGCCAGGGGTCACAGTCTGGGAGTGCTGGGGAGGGAAGGGGAACCGAGGAGTTGACCCTGGAGTTTCTCCAGGTTCGGGATGACAATAAGAGGCTGCACCCGTGTCTCGTGGACTTCCACAGCCTACCGGAGCCCGAGAGGAATTACAACCTGCAGATGTCGGGGGAGACGCTCAAGTGAGGGGGTGACCAGGGAGCAGGGGCCCGGGCCTGACCGCTGGGCGGGAGGGCAAGGAGAGACAGGGAGAGCGAGACCGAGACTCAGAGAGACAGAGAGAAAGAGACAGAAGAGAGGCAGAGAGAGGGAGGGAGACTGGGATTGTGAGGCTGAAACTGACAGAGGGCAAGTAAGAGACAGAGGCATAAAGAGAGATGCTCAGTAAGTGAAAGAGAGAGAAAGAGACAAGGAAAGAAGCAGACAGGAAAAGGCAAGCACAGTCAAAGAGATACAGCGACAGAGAAACAGTCAGGAGCCAGAGAGACACAGACACCACGACCGAGAGAGACGGGACAGACGCCCAGAAAACCAGAACAAGAGAGGTGGAGAGAGCTAGCGACCCAGAGACAGAGCTGACAGGGGCTGGGCTGGGGGGAGAGGACGCCAGCGGCAGGGAGGCCACGTGGGGTGACCCTGTCCCCCTGCCCCCACCCCCCCGCCCCAGGACCCTGCTGGCGCTGGGCTGCCACGTGGGCATGGCGGACGAGAAGGCGGAAGACAACCTGAAGAAGACAAAACTCCCCAAGACGTGAGTGTGGGCGGCCCGGGCCCCACGTGGGGAAGAGAGTAGTGGGCCGGGGAGGCCGTGGTGAGGGCTGGAGCAACTGAGGGCCGGTGGGGAGGCTGAGGTCAGAAACCAAGGGGCTGTGGGTTAGGGTGGAGGTCATAGGACCAGGGGTCGGGGCTCTGGAGTCAGTGGTGAGTGTCCTGGGGAGGTGTCAGGAATGCCCAGTTACGCGCATTCCAGAGAGAGAGTGGGAGTGAGTCGGACCCAGGGCCAGGGTCTGCCATGGAGTCCCGGAAAATGAGAGAACAGAGGTAATATCTCTGAGTTAGAGGTGAGGGGTCGATGGAAAGAGGTGAGAAATTGTTAGAGTTGTAAGTAAGGGATCCTAAAATTATAGAGGAGAGATCAGAGGTCCTGGGGATAGATGCCAAGCTTCAAAGGTCAACGACTCCAAAGCCAGGAGTTTGGAATGATAGGGTCGTGGGATCAGAGGTAAGGAGCCTCCAAGTTAGAAGTTAGGAGTCAGAGAGTTCCAGGGTGAGAGATGAGGCTCCCAAAATCAAGATGCAGGGGTCACAGAGGCCAGAGGTCAGTGAAGTCAAAGCCCTTGCTAGGGTCACAGGATCCTGGGATCAGAAGTCAAGTATATCAAAGCTTATTTAAGGGAGTCATAGAAACCTGATGTCAGAGACCAAAGGTCAGAAATTTCAAAGCTCAAGGCTAAAGATCATGGAATCCTAAGGACAAGGGTCAGAAGTCAGGGATCCCATAGCACAGAGCCTAGAAGTGGAGGTGAGGGTCTTGTCCCACAGAACCCTGCCACACCCGCAGGTACATGATGAGCAATGGGTACAAGCCGGCGCCTCTGGACCTGAGCCACGTGAGACTGACGCCCGCGCAGACGATGCTGGTGGACCGGCTGGCGGAGAACGGACACAATGTGTGGGCACGAGACCGAGTGGCCCAGGGCTGGACCTACAGCTCTGTGCAGGACATCCCTGCGCGCCGGAACCCTCGCCTTGTGCCCTACCGCCTGCTGGACGAGGCCACCAAGCGCAGCAACCGGGACAGCCTCTGCCAGGCCGTGCGCACCCTGCTGGGCTACGGCTACAACATTGAGCCGCCCGACCAGGAGCCCAGTGAGTGCTGACCACAGGCCCCTGACCCTGACTCCTACCCTGACCCTAACCCCGGCCCTTGACTCCTGATCTCTGACCCAACTCGCCTCTCAATGGGCTACATCTATAGCACTGACCCTCTCCCCGCAACCCTGACACTCTGTCCCTGACCCTGAACCTGATCTTGACCACTGACTTGACCTGCCTCAAGCCCTGCCTGGGCTACGGCTACAACACTGAGCAGCCAGACCAGGAACCCAGACCCTGACCCTGACTCCAATTCCTGACCCCCAGCTACGACCCCTAACTCCTAACCTCTGGACTATAGCTATAACGTGGAGCCACCCAACCAAGGACTTAGAGAGCCTCTAATCCCTACTCCTAACTTGACTCCTGACCTATCACTGACCCCCCAATCCCAGCCTCAAACCCCAGCCCTGAGTGTGGTCCTCAGCTTTCGATTTCTTAACCCCTGACCCCAGCCGCAATTTCTATCCCCTCCCTGACCCTGACTCTCTCTTCCTGATCCTGCTCTCAACCCTTGATTCTTACCATTGACCTTAATCTTGACCCTTCACCCCAGACCATGGCCGTGACTGACCCGACTTTCTTCCTCCATGCCTCTGTCACTAGTTCCTCTGTGAAGCTCTGACTGCAGAGGGATGGAGGAGAAGTCTCAGTAGGTCCCTCCTGCCTCTCTGTGACTGCTCTGAGATTCCCCAGTTCTTCCCTAACACCAAGAATTGTCCCTTTCCTCCCAGCCCCGCAAAGGCCCTTACCTTTCCTGGTCTCTCCCACCAGCCCAGCCTCTCTGACTCTGCCTGGCCCCACTGGTAGGTCAGGTGGAGAGCCAGTCTCGCTGGGACCGGGTGCGCATCTTCAGGGCAGAGAAATCCTATGTGGTGCAGAGCGGCCGCTGGTACTTCGAGTTTGAGGCAGTCACCACCGGCGAGATGCGAGTGGGCTGGGCGAGGCCTGAGCTGCGGCCTGACGTGGAGCTGGGAGCTGATGAGCTGGCCTACGTCTTCAACGGGCACCGCGTGGGTAGCTCCCTGGGCTCCACTCTGCCAGGCTCTGTGGTCCTTCCCACCGCTCATACACTCCAGCCCTGCCTCTACCTGTGCCTCACTCTGTCTGCCCATCTCTGACTCTACCTTCCCACTCATCTACCCATTCTTCCATGTATGCTTCCCTCTCTCTGTCCACACATATGTCCATCCATCATCCATCTCTCTGTCCAACCATCTGTCTGTCCATTCATCCATGCTTCTCATCTGCCCAAAGAATCATTTAGTCATCCACGTTGCCATCTATTCATGTAGTTGTTAGTTCCACAATTCACCTGTTTAATCAATTTGAGGTTTCATTTATCCATTCATCTATCCAATAACTTAATGCATAAATACATCATCTATTTATCCATCCACCCATCCATCTACCTATGTGTCTGTCTACACTTTCTTCCCTCCCTGCATCAACCCAGGTAGACTCTCAGCTTTCATTTCGTTCTTCCATCCAGCCATATACCCTGCTTCCTATCCATCCATCTCATTATCCATTTATCTATTCTGGGGGCATATGGGTGTATTTGGGTCCGTATAGGGGACGCTGACAGGTTAGTTTTTCCTTTCCATCCCTCTACTTGCTGCTGTCCCCAACCCTCCACCAGCACTTTGGTGGTCTGTATAACCCCAGCCCCAGTCATGGAAACAATAGAGAACCCAGGCAGAAGGGATGAGATACAGAGATTAATGGGAGGGGAAAGCATGAAAGCTTATCCTTTAAGGATCATGGATGCAAACGTGGGGTAAGATGGGGGACACCGCGGGGGTGAACTCTCTTCTGTCCCACATGCCCTGGACCTGACCCTTGTATCTTTACGTCTCCCCTTGCTTCTGTATCTCCCCATTCCTCTGCGTGTCTCTCCTGCACCACATCTTCCCCTTGCCCTCTCACAGGGTCAGCGCTGGCACTTGGGCAGTGAACCGTTTGGGCGTCCCTGGCAGTCAGGTGATGTCGTGGGCTGCATGATCGACCTCACAGAGAACACCATTATCTTCACCCTCAACGGCGAGGTGCTCATGTCCGATTCAGGCTCTGAAACAGCCTTCCGGGATATTGAGATTGGGGATGGTGAGGGCTGGCCTTGTGGCCCCTTTCTGGTTTCCTTCCGTCTCACCTGACCCTGCGCTGTCCCCTCCAGCCCCCCTGCTCTTCCATCCCTTCTTTCCACAGTACCTCCTTCCCCATGGCTGCCCCTGCCCTGCCCATCTATCCTCACCCCTGCCCGTCTATCCCCTCCCACTAGGCTTCCTGCCCGTCTGCAGCTTGGGACCTGGCCAGGTGGGTCACCTGAACCTGGGCCAGGATGTGAGCTCCCTGCGGTTCTTTGCCATCTGTGGCCTCCAGGAAGGTTTTGAGCCGTTTGCCATCAACATGCAGCGCCCGGTCACCACCTGGTTCAGCAAAAGCCTTCCCCAGTTTGAGGCCACGCCCCCTGAGCATCCCCACTATGAGGTGAGGACCGACCCCACTCAGCACGCTCTGATCTGCTTCCAAACCTCATTCTCCCCACAGTTCTCTTCCCCAAGCTTCCCTGTGGCTTCTTTGTTAGCCCACACACCGCGTAGAAGTGGGTGTCAGGGTCACGGGCTCCCAGGGCTGCCTTGTAGGGTATAACCTTGGCAAACTACACCTTTCTGACCTCCAGCTACCGTGCCGACAAAATGGGGGAAGGGAGAAAAGAGAAGCTGGATCGAGTGACCCCAGTGGACATTTCCAGCCCTTATAACTCTCTAATCCTACAACAAAGTTTAAAGAAATATAAATCACTGGGTACATTTTGGCACCTTCCTTTCTAACTGTTATCTATGGTGGTATTTTGGGGGTTTGTTTGTTTGTTGATATATTTATTTATTTATTGCCGTGCCACAAAGCGCGGCAGTAAGCTTGTGGGATCTTAGTTCCCCAACCAGGCATTGAACCGGGGTCCTCGGCAGTGAGAGCAAGGAGTGCTAACCACTGGACCGCCAGGGAATTCCCACGGATTTATTTATTTTTAGTAACTCTTCATTAATCTGGTATCCTAATTTTTAGACCCTAGTGCCTTTCTTTCCCAAGGTTAAACTCAGGGTCAGATTCTGACAATAAAAACCCACATAAATCAAAGTGATAGTCTTTTTCTCAACCTGGGAAGAACTTGAATTCCACGTGGCTAAGCTTCAGCTGGTACTTTAGAATCAGACCTGGAGTTGGCCTTTTACCTGCTGTATGACCTGGGCCTGTGACTGTCTCCTCCTGAGCCTCAGTTTTCCCATCCTAGGCATCGTTCAGATCTCCCTCTCACATTCTCTCTCTCTTTCTCTTTTCTGAATTATTTAGGTAAGTTGGAGACATCATGCCTCTTTATCCCTAAATATTTCAATGTGCATTTCTTCAGAACAGGCTGTGCTCTTACAGAGCTGCAGTTATGAAAATCAGGGAATTTTACATTGATACATACTGTTACCTAATTTACAATCCATATTCAAATTTTGTTAATCTTGGCAATGATGTCTCTTTTTATTTTTCTGGTCCAAAATGCAATCCACGGTTACACGTTGCAGTTAGCTGTTATGTCTCTTTAGTCTTCAATGTAGAATGTTTCTGAGTGTTTCTTTGTCATGATATTGACATTTTTGAAGAGTTACAGACCAGTTATTTTGCAGAATATTCCTCATGTATTTGGCACGAATACCATAGCAAAGAGGTTGTGTTCTTCTTGATGCAGAATATCAGGGCGGCACATCATGTCATTATGTCTTATTACTGATTACATTAACTTTGAGCACATCAGATTACATTAACTTTGACTATTTGGTTATGGTGGAGTCTGCCAAGTTTCTCCACCATCAAGTTACTATTTTTCTCTTTATAATTAATAAATAATTTGTGGGAAGGCATTTTAAGGCTAGGTAAAAATGGAAGGGTTTTAAACAGGGGAATGTCCAGTCTAGATCTGAGTTTTGGAAAGGTCTCTATTGACAGTGGATTGTAGGAGGCGAGAGTGGGAGAGGTGCCTGGGGCGGGAGAGGATAGTGGGGAAGACGTGGACCTCCCAATCCCTGCCACCGCCAGGTGGGGTTCTCAACCCAAAGAACAGCGTGCTAGACAGCAGTGAGAATGAATAAACTAACCTACCCACAACCACATGGACGAGTCTCTCAGACACGATGTTGAATGAAAGGAGCCAGACACAAAAGAGCACATACTGTAGGATCCCATTCACAGAAAGTTCAAGGATGGGCAAAGCTAATCTGTGATGTGCTAAGTCAGAAGGGCGTTAACTGTGAACGAATAGTCAGACATTAAGTTACTCTGCATACAAATCACAGGAAGGAGATGGTCAGTAGGCTTGCCAAGGAGCAGAGGCAAAACAGGGTTTATAAGAGAGATGGGAGAGAGGGGAGAAAAAGACCCTGCAGACAGTCTTGGTTGCACAGTTTTGGGGTGAATTCATTGGCTGGTGAGGAGCACAGAGGTCTCTCTTGGCAATTGGTCCTTGAGGAGGTCAACTTGAGGTGGGGCATCAAAGAAAGGGAACTGCTCCAGTAGTTTATGGAGTCTGTCTTTGGAGTGCACAGGCCAGGCACCTGTCCCTCTCTCAGCTCCTGCCCTTTATTTAGGCCAGGTCGGTGCATTTCCCTCATCAGAATCCCTCACTATCTTTGAGAGTGTAGTGACTAAACGGGCACCGAGGGGGCTCCCAGGGGGACTGGTGGTGTTCCATTTCTCCATCTGAGTGCTGGGTACACAGGCGTGGTCCCTCCAAAACCTCATTGTGCTGTGCACTTACGATGTGTGCATTCTTCTGAGTGTTACATTTCCACAAACAACAAGTCTAACAAAAATTCAGCTGGGGAGGCTTTAAAAAAATCTGACCCTTCTGGGCTGCTCTCCCCAAGACGTCTCCCCAAGAGAGCAGGAGGGCAGAGCCCTTGTTCTGTTCACTGATGTGTTCCCAGCACTTGGAACAGTGCCTGGCACACAGTAGGTGCTCAGTAAATATTTGTGTAGTGTTAGATGGATGGATGGATGGATTGGTGGGTGGAAGGATGGAAGAATGAATGGGTGGATGGGTGGATGACCTGGTCTGGAGTGAGCCCTGTGCGCAGGAAGGTTTTGAAAGCTCCCCAGGTGATTCCAGTGTCTGACCAGGGCTGCCCACTGTACAAAGGTGTCCAGCAAAGGTAGACAGAAGGCTGAATGCACCCCACGGCCAAGCTGTGTGTCCCATGGGAGTTCGTACGCTCGGAGGAGTGAGTCTTTGGCTAATTCTCACACAGTGCTCTAAGGCCTAATGGTGACTCTGTGTGTATTAAGGTTTAGGACCTAGCTCACCCTCCTGGCTCAGTGCTTCCTGCCTCACCCCCACAGGTGACTCGTGTGGACGGCACCGTGGACACCCCCCCCTGCCTGCGCCTGACCCACCGCACTTGGGGTTCCCAGAACAGTCTGGTGGAGATGCTCTTTCTCCGGCTGAGCCTTCCGGTCCAGTTCCACCAGCACTTCCGCTGCACCGCAGGGGCCACCCCTCTGGCACCCCCTGGCCTGCAGCCTCCTGCTGAGGATGAGGCCCGGGCAGCGGAGCCTGATCCCGACTATGAAAACCTGCGCCGCTCGGCTGGGCACTGGGGCGAGGCTGAGGGCGGCAAAGAAGGAACTGCCAAGGAAGGGTCATCCGGGGGCACCGCCCAGGCCGGGGTAGAGGCCCAGCCTCCCAGGGCAGAGAATGAGAAGGATGCTACCACAGAGAAGAACAAGAAGAGAGGGTGAGTCAACGGTGGGGCAGGGTGGGGTTTGGGGGTCTGTCCTGGGACCCCCAATTAGGCAACCTCAATAACTTGAGAAACCCCACTGTATCCCAAAGTGGGCCCATATATGCTAAGTGGGGTCAGATTACTGAGGGATCCTGTTATGTCTCGAGTGAACGCTATTATTTCCCTGGGATGCTCTAATTTCCCTGAGAATGTAAAATCGGGATGCCCCACTATATCTATGGAGGACTCCACGGTCCTTGGGGTACCAAAGCTTTTCATCCAATGGACTTCCTTATCTGTGAACACTAAAGGGGACCTCAGGATCTTGGGAAAGTTGACTGTACCCCAAGGTATCCCAGGGAACATCATTGGTTTTCTAAATTGGGGTCACTTCTGTGTCTCAAATGTACCCCCAAAAAACTAACTTCAAGGGAGACCCTCAAAGGGCATTAAATGTGAAATGAAACTACATCTGCTTTTCCCCTACTGTGGCAGTAGTTTTCAGTGGGATTTAGTTCTGTGTCTCTTGGGGGGATGTTTGGAAATGATGGGAGATTTTTAGTTATCACAGTTTTGGGGGGAGGTACTGCTTGCTGGGGGCTCCAGGGATTCTACATGTCTTCAATGCACAAGACAGTGCCCAATGAAGAATCGTCCTTTCCCAAATGCCTTTAGCACCCATATGAGAAATGGTGACTTAGGGGACCATTGTATGCTCCCCAAAGGAACCTCCATGTTCCCAGAGGCACCTTTAAATCTGGGTAACCCGGCATCCGAAAGCACAGAGCTCCTCCGGGGTGGACTGTGCTGGTGCAGTTGGGAATTTCATCCCTCTAGAGGAGGGGCCTTGGGTATTAGAAACGGGGTTTATTTAGGGTGGATGTGGAGGCACGAACGTTGTGATGGAGAGGGCTGGGGAGCTGGGCTTGAGAGTGAGTCTCATGACAGCCTCTCCTCTGCGCCACCAGGTTCTTGTTCAAGGCCAAGAAGGCCGCCATGATGACCCAGCCACCAGCCACCCCCACTCTGCCCCGACTGCCTCGCGAGGTGGTGCCCACTGACGACCGTGATGACCCTGAGATCATCCTCAATACCACCACGGTGGGAACCGGGGACCCTCAACTTCAGGCCCCCCCCCCAATTTCCAAATTTCATGCTGTAATCCCAGTAATTGCCCTTATCTGGGGACACCGCAATATATACAGGAGACCACAAAATACAGTACACATCAGTTTAACCCTTTGAACCCCTAAATCCATATAGCCAGGGGCCTAAACATCTCAGGGAACACATTGGAGCCATGGGGCACACTGGTATAACTCCCAGGGCCCCCCACATCCCAGGGATAAACCAACATAGACTCGGCACCCCAATATCTGGGTTCACCCATATAAACTCAACACCCCAAACTTAGTAGCTATTCTAGTATATTCCTGGGAACCAAAATTCACAATTATTCCAATACAGTCTGGGGATTCACCAAGTCTGGAATATTTTCTGAGACAAACAGCCTAGTGGCTAGAATCACTGGCTACCTGGGTGTCACTTCACGGCTCTGTGTCTTCTCTCCTGTGGAAGCGCTAGGGTTTCCCCATCAGTAAAATGGAGATAAAAAGTGTATCCACTTGATGGTGATTGTAAGGATTTAAGTGAGTTCATTTGTGAGCTATTTGTTAGCTATTATTTATTTATAACTTTGCTGTATAACCTGGGGAGGGACCCAAATTTGGGTGTATCACGAAACAGTCCCAAAGGATTCCCGAATCTAGGAATACATCAGTAAACACAGAAACAGAGGGACACGGACCCGGTGGGGGGCGGGTCTCAAATCCAGCAACTTCTTGTTAAACTCCCAGAGGACGCTGAGAATCCAGAGGAATCAACTCAGAGTCTCAGGGAAGCCCTCTGACCACCGGTCCCCCCTTTGCCTCTTCAGTACTATTACTCCGTGAGGGTCTTTGCCGGCCAGGAGCCCAGCTGCGTGTGGGTGGGCTGGGTCACCCCCGACTACCATCAGCACGACATGAACTTCGACCTCAGCAAGGTCCGGGTGGTGACGGTGACCATGGGGGACGAGCAAGGCAACATACACAGCAGGTGCGGGGGCGGGGGGCGGGGGCCGTGGGAGACCGGAGGTCAGCGCTGGGCACCTCCTCCTCCTTTCCTCCTCTCTTCCTGCTTGTCTTCCTCCCATGGCCCCTGCTCTGTGTTTTCCCTCCTCCTCTTTGTCCATTTCTTCTTTTCCATTTTCTCCTCCTCTTCCGTCTTGCCGTCCTCTTTCTAGTTTACCTCCTTTTTCTATTCTCTCCTCCTGCTCCCCTTCTCCTTCTCCTCGTTCTGGAACCACCCCTTTCCCCCACCAGCTTCTAAGAATTCTGGCTCCGAGGGGCTCAGGGTCTGGGGTGAGGGGTTTCAGCGCTCAGGTCTGCAGGTGGCGGGTGTTTGGGGGTGGGGCTCTGAGTCATGGTGTTCCGGGAGCTCAGGGAAGGGGCTGTCCAGGGTCCAGAGCGCCTCGGCTGACGATCCGGGCACTGATAACTCCTGTGTCCTCTAGCCTCAAGTGCAGCAACTGCTACATGGTGTGGGGTGGAGACTTCGTGAGCCCCGGGCAGCAGGGCCGGATCAGCCACACGGACCTTGTCATTGGCTGCCTGGTGGACTTGGCCACTGGCCTAATGACGTTTACCGCCAACGGCAAAGAGAGCAACACCTTTTTCCAGGTAAGCCCAGCTCTCATTCATCAACTTAGCAATAGCGTCCTCATGTCTCAGCATCCCGGGACAGCCCTCCCAGACAGCCTCTGAGGGCAGACCCCAGAGAGACAGGATAAAACAGCCTCAGGGCAGGCCAGAGCTGGGAGGTTCCTGGGAGACCACCTAGGAGAACCATTCCTCGAACTGACATCCAGAAAGGGGGAGACACAGCAGAGCCTTGACCTTGGAGAGAGGTCCATATCCCTCTTGGGCTGGGTGATACCAGTCGCCACCTTTTCACCAATCAGGGAGCATCCTAGGATGGGCCAAAATTCTAAGGTGGGATTTTCCTTTTCATCACTTTATTATGAAAGATTTCAAGCATACAGCAAAATGAAAGGAATTGTATCATGAATGCCTGTATACCTACTACCACGAATCTGCTATCCATCCATTAATCCATCTAACTTTATTTATTTTATAAAACTTTATTTTAAATGGAGAATTTTAAAAATACACAAAAATAGAACAGCATAATGAACCTCCATGTCCCCATTACACAGCTCCAACTAGTACCCACTCACGGCCAACCCTGATTCATCTTTATCCACACCCACTGGAGGATTTTGAAGGAAATCCCGGTATCATATGGTTTGTCTCTTTTCAGTATGTATCTCTAAAAAATAAGGATTCTTTTAAAAAACATAGCCACAATACCACTGTTATCTTTAAAAAAAAACCAAGAATTCTTATATATCACCGAATATCCAGCCCATGGTCAAACTTCTCTGGTTGTCTCAAAAATGTCTTTTTACCGTTTGTTTGAACCAGAATCTAAATAAGGCGATATGTTTTAGCTGGTTGCTAAGTCCCTTCAGTCTCTTTTCATATGTCGATTTCCCTTCCATTTTTTTCTTTTTTTCCCCTTTGAAATGTATTCATTGAAGAAACCATCTGTCTGTCTGGTAGAACTTTGCTCCTCAAAGTGTGGTCCCTGGACCAGCAGGCTCTGCATCACCTGGGAGCCTGTTAGAAAGGCAGAATCTCAGGCTCTTACCCAGACCTGCCCAATCAGAATCTGATTTTTTAAAATAAATCTCAGGGCATTCGTGTGCATACTACCAACTGAAGAGTGCTGGCCTGGTTTCCCACAGGCTGAATCTGGCTGATGCACACCTGAGGTGTCATTTAAACATTTTCCTCCGTCCCCTGTATTTTCTTGTAAACTGGGAGGTGGGTCCAGATCAGATTGGATTAGATTCAGGTTTGGCAAGACTGCTTCACAGATAGTGGTGTCTGTTGTGTTAGAGCCTGGGTGGGTTTCTCTTCAAAGATCAGAGGGGCTGCAGGGAAAGGCAGTCAGAGTGTGCTCTTTGAACTTTGAAGAATAAATAAGTGCTTGGGAGAGAAACAGGAGTGGCATTCGTGGGTGGGGGTGGGCCTGATGTGCGCAAAGACCCAGACGGGCTGCCCTGGGGGAGGTGGAGGAGGTTGGCCTCGTTGGATCAGAGGAGGTGCAGCCCGTGGGCCACTTCAGGGCTCTTGCGGAGCCTCCAGTGCCTGAGTTTGGATCTGTAGACACCAGCAGCATCAGGCTGGGGCAACGGGCTCCCGAGTCGGGGATCCAGAGTCAGTACCACCTCCAGTTCATCTTCTTCCTCACCCTGCCCTCGTCTCCCTTCCCAGGTGGAACCCAATACGAAGCTGTTTCCTGCTGTCTTTGTCCTGCCGACACACCAGAACGTCATCCAGTTTGAGCTGGGGAAGCAGAAGGTCAGGGTGCAGTGATGGGGCACGAATGGGGGCAGGCTGAGGACAGAGGTGCGGGAGGTCGGGCTGGCGGAGCGGCTGAAGCGGGGGGAGAAATCCGGGAGGTCTTCGTGGAAACAGAGTGGCGGGAGAGAGGGTGGGGAATCCTGACCTGTGCACACCCCTGTGTCCCCAGAACATCATGCCGCTGTCGGCCGCCATGTTTCTGAGCGAGCGCAAGAACCCCACCCCGCAGTGCCCGCCGCGGCTCGAGGTGCAGATGCTGATGCCCGTGTCGTGGAGCCGCATGCCCAACCACTTCCTGCAGGTGGACACGCGGCGTGCGGGCGAGCGGCTGGGCTGGGCTGTGCAGTGCCAGGAGCCGCTGACCATGATGGCGCTGCACGTCCCCGAGGAGAACCGGTCAGGGACAGCCCCGGCGCCCGGGGGTGGGGCGGATACCGCAAGCCCTCTGGGGTCTGGATCCCACGCGGTGCCCCTCCCCACGACCCCGGGACTCCAGACAACACCCCAGGAAGCCCCAGACCTACCTTACCATCCCCAGATAACACTCCAGGGGGCTCTAAATCCCTTTCAGCAGGCTCAGACCCACCTCAGGGGACCCAGACTCAGCCCAGGCATCCCCAGCTAACACCCCAGTGGACTCCAGACTCACCTACGGGGCTCCCAACCCATCGCAGGGAGTCCAGACCCACATCAAGGAGACCACACAACACCCCAGGCGCCTCAAGTGCACCTCAGAGAGTCTTGCACCTTATTCAGAGAGGCCTGGAGGCACCCCAGGTTCTCTTGGACATACCGAGGAGACTTTAGAGGTATCCCCTGGAGATATCTAACCCGCTCCAGGGACTCAGGCACACCGGGCTAAAGGGTGTTCACATGGATGACAGGAAAGCTTTTAAGGACTCTAAATGTGGCCAGGATCCCAGACTCACCCCAGGAAGATGCTTCATCTTTCCTCTATTCACTGATTCGACAAATAGCTCTGAGCTCCTCCTGTGTGACAGCAGAATTCTAGCCTGGAGACACCGAGCTCTTGTGAACGGACATTCTAGTGATGCTCTTGTATAACTCAGGGGACTCAGACCTGCCCAGGAAGACTCAGACCCATCCCCAGGGGCCTCAGACACACCCATTTATTCATTTGTTCCCACAACAAATATTTATTGATCACATACTATTTGCCAAGTCCTTTATTTATTTATTTATTTTTGGCTGTGTTGGGTCTTCGTTGCTGCACGTGGGCTTTCTGTAGTTGCGGCGAGCGGGGGCTACTCTTCGTTGCGGTGCGCGGGCTGCTCGTTGCGGTGGCTTCTCTTGTTGCGGAGCACGGGCTCTAGGCGCGCGGGCTTCAGTAGTTGCGGCACGCGGGCTCAGTAGTTGTGGCTCGTGGGCTCTAGAGCACAGTCTCAGTAGTTGTGGCGCACTTGCTTAGTTGCTCTGTGGCGTGTGGGATCTTCCCGGACCAGGGCTCCAACCCGTGTCCCCTGCACTGGCAGGTGGATTCTTAACCACTGCGCCACCAGGGAAGCCCGCTAAGTCCTTTTTAGGTGCTGGGAATATAGCAAACAAACAAATAAACAAAAGAGGCAGAAATGTCCTGTACTGGTGGAGTTTACATTCTGGTGGTGCTCAAATATAACCAGGGTACTCAGACCTGCCGGAGGGGGATTCAGACCCAACCTGGGATCCTAGATACATCTCAGGGTCACCAGATATTTCCCATGGACTCTTAGATCCCCAGAGTACCAGACCATCCCACGGATCCCAGATGTATGTCAGGGAGCCCCCAGACCACGGAGGGACTTCCAGAACCATTAAAAGACTCCTAGACTCAGCTTCACAGACCTCACAGAACCTTGACCCAGCAGAAC
The DNA here is from genome assembly GCF_002837175.3 of Physeter macrocephalus. NCBI lineage: Eukaryota > Metazoa > Chordata > Mammalia > Artiodactyla > Physeteridae > Physeter > Physeter macrocephalus. The sequence continues at coordinate 54,539 of NW_021145370.1, read as the reverse complement.
ACTGGGATTCGCTGCTGGGGCCACCAACATTCACCTGAGCACCTCTTTGCCTCTCTGTGGTCTGTGTCTCTGTCTCCCACCTCCTCTTGCCTGCTGAGTCCCTGAATGTGGCCCATCTTCACTGCAGATGCATGGACATCCTGGAGCTGTCGGAGCGCTTGGACCTGCAGCGGTTCCACTCGCACACCCTCCGCCTCTACCGCGCTGTGTGCGCCCTGGGCAACAACCGCGTGGCACATGCTCTGTGCAGCCACGTGGACCAGGCACAGCTGCTGCACGCCCTGGAGGACGCGCACCTGCCCGGGCCCCTGCGTGCAGGCTACTACGACCTCCTCATCAGCATCCATCTCGAAAGCGCCTGCCGCAGCCGCCGCTCCATGCTCTCTGAGTACATCGTGCCCCTCACTCCTGAGACCCGTGCCATCACCCTCTTCCCGCCTGGAAAAAGAGCAGATGATGGTCCCCGCCGCTACGGCCTTCCTGGTGTCGGCGTCACCACCTCGCTGCGGCCTCCACACCATTTCTTAGCTCCCTGTTTTGTGGCTGCCCTGCCAGCTGCTGGGGCGGCAGAAGCTCCAGCCCGTCTCAGCCCCAGCATCCCTCTGGAGGCTCTTCGGGACAAAGCACTAAGGATGCTGGGGGAGGCAGTGCGAGACGGTGGGCAGCACGCGCGAGACCCTGTCGGGGGCTCCGTGGAGTTCCAGTTTGTGCCTGTGCTCAAGCTTGTGTCCACCCTGCTGGTAATGACTTCCTCCTGCTTCCCTCTGTCCTGTTCTCTCACGTTCCAAATCACCCATCCATCCGTACGTACATACCTACATACACTCCCCTCCCATTTGTACATCCAACTACCCATTCATCTCTCTGTCCATGTACCCTTCACCTTCCAACTTATCCTTCTATCATCTACTCATTCACTTTTCCTTCCGTCCATTCGTCTGCCATCTATTCATCTGTTTAGTAATCACTTCCTTCTTTCCATTCATCCATCCAACCAACCATCATTCATCCGTCCTCCACCAACCTTTCCATCCATCCACCTATTCATTCAAACACACCCCCATCTTTCCATCCAAAAGTTCCTCATCTCTTTATCCTTCCAGTCTCCACCCAATTATCCATCCATCCATACATGTACCCATCTATCTAACTTTCAATCTAGTTGTCCATTCATTCTTCCATTCATTCACACATCATTACATCCACCATTTCATCTATTCATCCATCCACCTACCCATTTATTTATTAATCTATCTTTCCCTTCATGCATTCAACCATCATCTTCCTTCCACCTGTGCATCCATTCATCCACCCATCCACAGATTCATCCATTTCTCCATCTTCCACCTATCTGTCCATCAATCCATGCATCTCTCTATCCATATATATTAAGACCCATCCACGTACCCACAAATCCATCCAACCATCTACACCCTTTAATTCACCCATTCTCCATCCTTCTACCCCTTCTTCATTTCATGTACCCTTTCGTTCACATACCCATCTAATGACTCATCCATATATCCATCCATCCATCCAATTTTTCATACACAAACCTATCCACCCATCCACATATCCATCCTACCCCAGTGCCTGGTTATTTACCCATTTATCTATTTGCCCGTCCACTCATTTACTTGCTTATGCACCTGTCAAACCATCTATCCACCCACCTATCTATACATCATTTATCCTGTCATCCACTACCCACCATCTCTTCTTCCACCTTTACCTTCACCTCTCAATTCATTATCCACCCCTTCATCCATCTCCCCGTCAAACCTCTACTATTCCATCTATTAATTCATCCACCCAGTCACCCAGTCCTCCCCGCATTCATTCATCTCTCTCTCTTTCCCTACTCTTTTCCCCTTTTATCTACCTACTCTCCTTCCATCTGATAGCATCTTCATTATGTTGACTGAGAGCTAGCATATGCTGGGAGATATGAGGGCCTCAGGTGTAGGGTGTGTCCTGTTACAGAGTAACAAATGCTCAAGCTTGGGAAAAAGGACACTTCCTTGTGAAGGGAGAGGTGCTCATGTTTGGCTGTGTAGTCTGGGCCATGTACGTGGGACACAGGGTGTGGATCTGGGGGGAATCTTAAGGAGGATGGATGGCAGGGCAGGGGGATGCCATTCCTGCTTGTACGAGGAATCATACACAGCCGACGCAGGAATGAATCTGGCCTGTGCAGGAGAAACAGATCTGGGGAGTGAGGCTGGGTCTTGATTATGGAAGCCTTGCCGGCCACAGTGACAGACCCAGGCTTTGTCCCATAGGTGATGGGCATCTTTGGCGATGAGGATGTAAAACAGATCTTGAAGATGATTGAGCCTGAAGTATTCACTGAGGAAGAAGAGGAAGAAGAGGAAGAGGAGGAAGAGGAGGATGAGGAGGAGAAGGAGGAGGATGAGGAGGAAGAGGCACGGGAGAAGGAAGATGAAGAAAAAGAGGAAGAGGAGACAGCAGAAGGGGAAAAAGAAGAAGACTTGGAGGAGGGGCTGCTCCAGATGAAGTTGCCGGAGTCCGTTAAGTTACAGGTGGGCTGATTCATCCAGTTTTCCAGCCTCCATCCCTCTGGGCTAGGACATACAGGGTCTGGTGGGGCTTGAGTCTGGACTTTGTCCCAAGGCAGTGGGGAGCTGTGGAAGGGCATAAAGCAGTGGAGTGCTGCTGGCTTTGAATGAGCTATCTGGTTTCCATGTGGGAGGTGAATTAGAGGGATGAGACCATGGAGATGGCTGGCTTGAGGATCCAGGCAGGAGACAGTGGTGGCTCAACCAGAGCAGGGCTATGGGGTGGGGAGAGAAAGCAAGAAAAGTTTCAAGGAAGTCCTGATGGTCTCACCACCATGCCTCCTACTGCATGGCTGTCATCCCACAGATGTGTCACCTGCTGGAGTATTTCTGTGACCAAGAGCTGCAGCACCGTGTGGAGTCTCTTGCAGCCTTTGCAGAGCGCTACGTGGACAAGCTCCAGGCCAACCAGAGGGACCGCTACAGCATCCTTGTGAAATCCTTCACCATGCCCGCAGCTGAGACTGCCCGACGTACTCGCGAGTTCCGCTCCCCACCCCAGGAGCAGGTCCTCTGACCCCTGACCCCAGCTGGCCTTACTGTCTAAACCCAACCTCAACCTCTCCCCTTACTCTGATCACTGATGATACTCACTTAACCTCTAAATCTGAGCTTGACCTCTGACCCTATCCATATACTTACCTGTTACTCTTCTACCTCTCTCTGAACCAGACTTCTGAGTCACCGCAGACTGACCCTGACTCCTTTCGAACCTTTAGTCGCCCAGATATTCTTCACTAATGACCTTAGACAGGAACTCACAATTGGATCTTTGATCCTTGACTTCAGAGTTCCTGCTCTGGGGTCTCTGACCCTCATTCTAATCTTTGACCTTCCCCTAGATCAACATGCTATTGCACTTCAAAGATGCTGAGGATGAGGAAGATTGTCCTGTCCCTGAAGAGATCCGACAGGATTTGCTCGAATTTCATCAAGACCTGCTGACACACTGTGGTAAGAGAGGAGATCAGAGAATCCTCCTCCCAAACTTGCTCTTGAGACTCGTCTTGAAGTTTTCCTAAGATTTCCTGATCTTAAATATCGACAGTATTTGTGCAGTAACTGTTGGTAAAATGAATGAGTGACTGAATGAATGACCATGTTAGTGAACAGGTAGATGATGAGTGGAAGGATATGTTTATATGGGTATTTGGGTGGATGTATATGTGGACACATGGCTGTAGGCTATAGCTGGATGGAAGAGTGTGTGAATTGATGGAGAGAAGGATGGCCGAATAAAGAAATGGGTGAAGAGATGGCTGACTGGTTGGATGAATGAAAAGAAGGATGGCTGGAGGGATGGATGGATGACCTCTATTTTTTCTCATAAGTCAGCTGATAATCTTACTGAGATTTTCTTATATGTGATGAGTCATTTTTCCCTGGCTGGCTTTCAAGATTTCTCTTTACCTTTGCCTTTAAGCAGTTTGAGTATGACGTATCTAGGTGTGGAGCTCAATGAATGTATCCTACTTGAGCTGTTTTTGCTTTTTGCTGCATCGTGAGGTTTGTGGGAGCTCAGTTCCCCAACAAGGGATCGAACCCAGGCCATGGCAGTGAAAGCCAGGAATCCTAACCACTAGTCCACCAAGTTTCTTGGATGTGTAGATGAATATTTTTCATCAAATTTGGGACTTTGAGGCCATTATTTTTCCAAATATTTTTCTGCTCCTTTCTCATCTCTCCCTCTAGGACTCCCATTATGCATATGTTGGTACACTAGATGGTGTCCCACAGGTCTCTGAGGTTCTGTTAGTTTTTCTTCAGACTGGATAACCTCTGTTGTTCTACCTTCCAGTTCATTGATTCTTTCTCCTACCAGCTCAAGTATGCTGTTGTACCCCTCTGGTGTTTTTTAAATTTCACTTTTTGTACTTTTCAACTCTGTATGGTTATTTTTTATATTATCTACCTCTATTAATATTCTCTGTTGGCTGAGTCATTGTCATCTTAGTTCTCTTTATTACTTTAGACTTGGTTTCCTTTAGTTCTTTGAAGATACTTGCAATAGTTGATTTAAAAGACAAATGATTCAAGGAATGAATAAATGAACAAACATGAACATATAAAGAAACAAATGAAAAACCCCATGTGTGCATTACACATGAATGAGAAATGAGTGAGTGAACACATGAATGAATAAAGAAGTAAATGATAGAACAGATTAATAAGCAAACAGATGAATGACACGCCCTCCCTTCCTGACCACCTCCAGGAATTCAGCTGGCAGGGGAGGAGGAAGAACTAGAGGAAGAAGCCACCCTGGGCAGCCGCCTGATGAGCCTGTTGGAGAAGGTGCGGCTGCTGAAGAAGAAGGAGGAGAAACCGGAGGAGGAGCCACCTGCTGAGGAGCACAAACCCCGTGAGGACTGGGGCCACCAGGGATGATGGCACAGGGGTGGGCCAAGCAGCCCGGCGCTTGGGGAGTTTCTGGGTCCAAGACAGGCTACCAGGAGTAGCCCAAGGGATGGGTGGATGGCTATTAAGGAGAGAGGAGGAGTGGAGAGAGGGGTGAGAGAGGAGGCATGCTGGAGGCGTGGCCCCAAAGTTGGGGCTGCACAGTGTGTGTGTTGGAACAGTGGGGTGCATGGCTGCCGGAGCAGAGGCATACATCCAACCTTGAGATGGGGCAACTCCTGCACCACCATGGCTTCCATGTACTTGTGGCTTTTCTTTGTTTTTCCCTTATTTCTTGGTGAAATGATTACTATTCTGAGGGGTTAGGAAAGCAGTCATGATAAATGTTGGGCCCATGGGTCATTAGGCAAACTATATATTAACACCATATAACAAGGACAGAGTCCCTAACTTTGGTGGAGGGTTTATTCTATAACATTCAAGAAATTTTATTGGGCCAGCTCTGGGCCAGGCACTGTTGGTAGGGCCAGGGAATATAATAGGGGGAAGAGTCAAAGTCCCTGCCCTCAAGGAGTTTAGAATATTACAAAAGATACCAATATACATATACCATAATGTCAGATGGCCATATGTATTAAGAAGAAAACTAAAGCTGAGTGAGAGGAGAGAGAGGGACAAAGATGGAGAGGTTGGAGTGGGGGAGTAAGGTATGCAAAGATCTGGGGAAAGATGATTGGTACAGATGGAACAGCCAGTGCAAAGGCCCTGAGGCAGGAACATGCTCGGTGTGTTTAGGGACCAGTGTGGCTGGAGCAGAGTGAGCAGGAGGAGAGGTACAGAATATGAAGTCAGAAGTGATGGGTCCAGATCGTGTAGAGCAGATGGAAGGAAGGTAGGACATGTCACAGGTCATGAATTGACACCATCATTCAGTGCCAGTGCAGGAAGCTTTCTCCTGACCCTGAGGCACAGGAGACATCTGTCTTCTCTCCCAGAAATCCTGGGAAGAAAAAGGGTTGGGAGAGAAAGAGAGACAGGGAGAGAAATGGATGCTGGATATAGGAGAGGAGAGTCCCGGGGACATCGTCAGGGAAAATAAAAGAGTTCATTTTTGACATAATTTTCAGATGACACCAAAGTCTTCACAGTTTTTCTTTGTGTCTGTTGTCTCCCATGATGAAAAATCAGCAGTGTTTTTACAGAACAAATGGAATTACCACTTGCACTTTCAAAGGTGCTCAGAATAATGCTCTGGTACTTTTCAGTGATACAAATGCTTTTTCCTCTTAAAGCTTTTAGGGGGGCACTTACGGTCTGGGTATAGGGTGAAGAGGATAGGGAGACTCCTAGAGCCGCAGAACAAAGTCTGCCAGAATCTGCCCACTCCTGGCAGGGGGAGGGCGGGGGGTGGGTGGTTAGCAACTGAGAAGCCCTCTGGAAAGAGGGGCGCCCTCTGTACCGTTTTCGCTCAAGGCCCTGGCCAGGAAGAGTGTTCCTACTCTTGTGTCCCCTTCCCAGAGTCGCTGCAGGAGCTGGTGTCCCACACAGTGGTGCGTTGGGCCCAAGAGGACTTCGTGCAGAGCCCCGAGCTGGTACGGGCCATGTTCAGCCTCCTGCACCGGCAGTACGATGGGCTCGGGGAGCTGCTGCGTGCCCTGCCCCGGGCCTACACTATCTCACCCTCCTCCGTGGAGGACACCATGAGCCTGCTTGAGTGCCTTGGCCAGATCCGGTCCCTGCTCATCGTGCAGATGGGCCCCCAGGAGGAAAACCTCATGATCCAGAGCATTGGGTGAGGCCCCGCCCCTCCCCTGAGGCTGCACATCCCCAGGGAAGGGAGGGGAGACCTTCCGGCTCAAGCTTGTCCACCGGCTCACGTCCTCTGGATGCAATAATGTGTCCTTCCCCATTTCTGGCCCATCCTCAGGGTGGTGTGCTCCTCCCAGCAGCTAGCCCATCTCCCTAGGTAATGTCCCCCCGCCCCCTCTTACCTCTCCACCCACCCCTGGGTAACAGATCCTACTCACCTGTGACTCTTGCCTCAAGATTTACGCTCTCTGAGCTTCGGTTTCTTCATCTCTAAACTGGGGAAGAGCCACGCTTATCTTGAAGAGCTGTGGTGCGGCTTCAGTGAGCTCATGTAGTGGTAATAACAGTAATAATAATAATGATAACAGTAGTCTTGAGCACTCAGTGCCAAGTGAGCCTCATTCATTCACTCAGCAAACATCTACTGAGCACCTACTGTGTGCCAGGCCCTTTCTAGGCACTTGGGGTTACAACATGCAACATGATAAAGATCTCCGCCCCAGGGGAGCCCACCTTGGATCCTCTGGTTTCCTTGTCTGTGAAAGAGGGATAATTCTAGTTCCCGCCTCCCAGAGCGGACATAAGGATTGAATGAGTTCAGGTCTGTAAAGGGAGCGGTGCCGGGCACAGACTAGGAGTTCAGTAACGTTAACTGTTACCACAGTGGTGGTGATGGCTCCCGCAAGGGTCTGGAGGCTCTCCCTGGACTTGACCCCATGCACTCTACCTGTCCACAGGAACATCATGAACAACAAAGTCTTCTACCAACACCCGAACCTGATGCGGGCGCTGGGCATGCATGAGACAGTCATGGAGGTCATGGTGAATGTCCTTGGGGGAGGCGAATCCAAGGTAAGGGGGCTGCGTAGGCCGGGGAGCTCAGGGGAGGGGGCCCCGGAGGGCAGGCACTGACCACCAGCCCACCCTGCTTGCCCAGGAGATCCGCTTCCCCAAGATGGTGACCAGCTGCTGCCGCTTCCTCTGCTACTTCTGCCGCATCAGCCGGCAGAACCAGCGCTCCATGTTTGACCACCTGAGCTACCTGCTGGAGAACAGCGGCATTGGCCTGGGTGAGGAACCCTGAGCCCACTCCTGCTGGTCCATCCAGGCTGGCCCACTCTCCGCTGGCTCACTTAGTCATTTAACAAATACTCACTCTCAACTCACCCTGGATCTGGACCTGTAATGAGCACTGCTGGGGATACCCAGACAGCCCTGGCCCTGGCCCTAATGGGGTTCACAGTGGAATGGGGTAGACAAACCCATCCCAGACAGTGTCAGCCTGGACTGGTCAGGCCTGGGATGGAGAAGCACAGTCAGAGGAGGCACCTGACCCAGGCTGGAAGAGGGGTGGTCAAGGAGGGCTTCCCGGAGGAGGTGAGGCAAGCAAAAGTGAGAGAGTCAGCTAGGCACCTCCGAAGAGCATTCTCACTGCCTCTCACCCCCACAGGCATGCAGGGCTCCACGCCCCTGGACGTGGCAGCTGCCTCCGTCATCGACAACAACGAGCTGGCCTTGGCGTTGCAGGAGCAGGATCTGGAGAAGGTGTGGAGGGAGAAGGCCTGGCCCATACCTGGCCCCTTGGGGCACCTGCTGATTTGGGTCCCACTCTATGGGTGCCATTGTGCATGGTCCAGAACTGAATCAGAAGGGGAATAATTTGCAGCAAAGGGACAGGACCCAGTCACTCGCTCACGGGGCTGAGCGAAAATCCACACCCCACCCTCCCCAGCCACGTGGGCTTGGCACGTTTCTTGGCCCTCTGTGCTCCCTGCTTCTGTGTGTAGCAGTGAAAGGCATCGGCTCTGGAGCTCAGCAACTTAGAGTCAACTCACCGCCCCCACTCCCAGCCCCCCTCTCTTGCTCTGTGGCCTTGGACAAGTGGCTTAAATTCTCCAGGCCTCCATCTCCTCATTTGTAGAATGAATATAACAGAAACAATTTCATACAGTTGTTCTGAGGATTAAATAAGTTAACTCACGAAAGCATTTACAAAGCAGTAAGCACTCTCTGACAGTTATCTACTATTACAGTATTATTTATTTAACAAATGTTTTTGAGCATCTACTATGTGTCAGGACCTGTCCAAGGCAGCAGGGGTATGACAGTGATTGAGAGTCAAAAATCCTTGACCTTGTGAAGCTGACATTCTAGTTGGGAGGATGGATAATAAACAAGATGAAGAAGTAAAATATGTGGTGCATTAGCTAGTGACGAGTGTTAAGGAAGAAAAAAACGTGAGCAAGGGAGCGAAATATCAAGTGTTGGGAGGGTGTCTGAGTTTAGCCACGAGTGGTCAGAGAAAGCCTCACTGAGAAAGTGACCTTCAGGTAAAGCTCTTAAGGAGATGGGGGCCATATGGACATGAGGGGGAAGAGCATTCCAAGCTGGGAAGCAGCCAGTGCAAAGGCCCTGAGGCAGGAGTGAACCTGATGAGTTTGAGGAACAGCAGAGAGAGCAGTGTGCTTGGAGCAGAGGGAGACAGGGTGAGTGCTAGGATGTGAGGGCAGGGAGTTGACAAGGGCAGATTGTGTGGAGGGTCTGTGGGCCACAGCGAGGGCTCTGGCTTGGGCCCTAAGTGAGACAGTAGGGGTCTCTCTGACTGTGTGGGGGACAGACTGGGGGTGGAAGGGAACAGTGAGCCCAGGGAGGAGTTGGCTGCGATGGTCCAGGTGGGAAACGATGGTGGAGGATGAGGGTTACTGTTCGCTGAGGGATCCAAATTGGACTGCGGAGCTCCAGGGATGGGCAGGGACTTGAGCCTTGGGGAGGAAGGTGGTGTGGGTATAGTCTCTGGCTGAGCCTCCTGTGCCCCCAGGTGGTGTCCTACCTGGCAGGCTGTGGCCTCCAAAGCTGCCCCATACTCCTGGCCAAAGGGTACCCAGACATCGGCTGGAACCCCTGCGGCGGCGAGCGCTACCTGGACTTCCTGCGCTTCGCTGTCTTTGTCAACGGTGAGGCAAGGGGTGGCGGTAATAGGGCGGGAGGCTGGGGGTCACTGGCCAAAGCCTCCCTCGGGTGTGGCCCGCATGCTGGGCCACAGGCCTGGCCTGGGCAGGGATGCCTCCAAGTGGGCGCGGGGCAGGGTCTGGAGGTCAACGGGGGCCTGACGTTCACCCCTGAGGTGCCAGGTCAGGGGCTGTCCAGGGAGGGGCCCTGGGCAGCGGCTCATGAGGCCTCCGGACCCCGCGAGCCGCCAGGTGAGAGCGTGGAGGAGAATGCCAACGTGGTGGTGCGCCTGCTGATCCGCAAGCCTGAGTGCTTCGGGCCCGCCCTGCGGGGCGAGGGCAGCTCGGGGCTGCTGGCCACCATTGAAGAGGCCATCCGCATCTCCGAGGACCCCGCAAGGGATGGCCCAGGAGTCCGCAGGGACCGGCGGCGTGAGCTGTGAGTCTCCTGCCCCCTCCTCGACACAACCGCCGCCCTCCCCGAGCCCCTCGCTGCCTCCTCACACCACCCACCTTCCCCTGCAGCTTCGGGGAGGAGCCCCCCGAGGAAAACCGGGTGCACCTTGGACACGCCATCATGTCCTTCTACGCTGCCTTGATCGACCTCCTGGGCCGCTGTGCACCAGAGATGCATGTGAGACCTGAAGGCTGGGCTGGGGGGCGGGCACAGCCAACCTTGAACCTCTTCATTCAGACATTCAGCAACATTGATTTAGCTGTTGCTATGCGTGTGGTCCTGGGCTAGGCAATGCTGGGGACACACCGGTGGCCGAGAGAGCCCCTGGCCCCGCTCTCACAGAGCTCTCAGTCCAGTGCGGGAGATCAGGCAATGAAAGCCAGTGGTAGTCAGGGCTGCAGGGAGAAGCACAGGCAGAGGGGTCAGGGCTGGGAATTCTAGAGCTAGCGCCACGAGACGGAGTCTTCACCTGCCAGTGGGTTGGGAAGGGATGGAATGGGGGAATGACCATATGGGGCAGGGGGTGCCTGATGACATGCCCACCTCCCCTCTCCAGCTAATCCAAGCCGGCAAAGGCGAGGCCCTGCGGATCCGCGCCATCCTGCGCTCCCTCGTGCCCCTGGACGACCTCGTGGGCATCATCAGCCTCCCATTGCAGATCCCCACCCTGGGCAAAGGTACGGAGGGGCGGGACTCAGCAAGGGAGTGATGCTGGGGAGGAAGCAGAGGGACCCCCAGGGCAGCCCTGACCCCGCTCTCTTGCCCACAGATGGGGCACTGGTACAGCCAAAGATGTCGGCATCCTTTGTGCCGGACCACAAGGCGTCGATGGTGCTCTTCCTGGACCGCGTGTACGGCATCGAGAACCAGGAGTTCTTGCTGCATGTGCTAGATGTGGGTTTCCTGCCCGACATGCGGGCGGCCGCCTCGCTGGACACGGTGAGTAGTCTGGCCACGCTCCCGGCCTCCAGAGTGGGATGTGTCATGGGAATAGTGGCAGCACTTTTGTTTGTTCTGAACTGTGTACATATCATAATCCTCCCTCCCCCACCATCAAGATAGAAAACAAAAACCAAGAAAAGCTCTGAGTTCTGGGAAAGGGTGGGTGGAAATCTCCAACACCTCAGGTTATGAAAAAGAATTCTCAGTGATGGCTCAGCACCGTGGAGATACAAAGACCCATGCACAACAACAACAAGAACGATAATAATAGAAGGTGACAATGCCAAGTTAAGATGAAGACTGATAACTCACCATTGGTTTGGCCAAATGGAGGAAGCAGTTTCAGTGAGGTGGTGGGGCTAAAGCCTTATGGGAAAGGGTTTAGGAGAGCCTGGCAGGACTTCCCTGGCGGTCCAGTGGTTAAGACTCCACGCTTCCACTGCAGGGGGCGCAGTGGAAGTTTGCCCCCTGGTCAGGGAACTAAGAGCCCATATGCCATGCGGTGCAGCCAAAAAAAAAAAAAAAGAGAGAGAGAGCCCCTCTCAGAGAGAGAGGTTGTTGAGAGGTGAGGTATTGGAGACAGCAAGTGTTGACAGTCTTCACAAGTTGGTGACAGAAGAGGCAGGGAAATGGCGATGTGCTGGCTGGGTGAACTTGGTCAAGAGAAGGCTCTTCTTAAGATGGGAGAAATGACTGTTCCCTACTGGGAAGGGGAACCCCGGAACTTGAATCTATAACTACCAGTTTATCAGAAATCCAGGGGGCAGAGGAACAAGTTAACTGACACCACTGGGAAGCGGCCATCCAAGGCCAAAATGTAGGAGATTCCATTGGACCCATGACTCAGTTTCTTCAGCAAATAAATAGCCTTAAAAGTGGGGGAGGAAAAGGAACAGTTGCCGATGGAGAGACCTGTCAGCCAAGTACAGTATGGGAGTCTTCCTGGGGCCCTGATCCAAACAATCGCAGCTAAATGCAAAACCATTTTTGAGACAGTTAGCGAAAGCTGATCATGATTATTAAGAGATTTCGTTAATTCTGTGAGGTGTGATAATGGCAGCATGGAATGTTAAATAGAAGTATTGATACTTGTCTGAATGGAGATACATATTGAAGTATCTTTGGGTAAAATGATATATGGCTGGGGGTTGCATGAAATAGTACAGGAAAAAAGGCGAGGGTAGAGAGGAAAAGCATGCAGAAGGTGGGTATCTGCAGAACAGCCTAATCTGGGTAATGAGGGTTCATTAATTGGCTCCTGGACTTTTGCGTGTATTTGAAATTTTGCATAGTCCGAAGTACTAAGGGTAGTGGAGTGTGGGAGAAGCAGGTTTCAGGGGAAGATCAGAAGCCGGGGTCGTTTGCCCAGAGTTATCCTGGGCGGGTGTCAGGGCTTGATGTCCCCACCCTGCGCCCCAGGCCACTTTCAGCACCACGGAGATGGCGCTGGCGCTGAACCGTTACCTGTGCCTGGCGGTGCTGCCGCTCATCACCAAGTGTGCGCCACTCTTCGCGAGAACCGAGCATCGCGCCATCATGGTGGACTCCATGCTTCACACGGTGTACCGCCTGTCCCGCGGCCGCTCGCTCACCAAGGCGCAGCGCGACGTCATCGAGGAATGCCTGATGGCGCTCTGCAGGTGGGGCGGGACCCTGGTGGGCGGGGCTACGGGTGGGGCGGGCCTCAGGGTGGGGCGGGCCTCAGGGTGAGATAACCCCGCCCCTTGCATGTCCCCGTAGGTACATCCGCCCGTCCATGCTGCAGCACCTGCTGCGGCGCCTGGTGTTCGACGTGCCCATCCTTAACGAGTTCGCCAAGATGCCGCTCAAGGTGAGGGCAAGCCCTCTTCAGCTTGCGTATTTCCATGCTCCACCCACCGGCTTGCTCCACCCACCGGCTTGCTCCGCCCTCGGACTATGGGCCTCATTTGTATCACACGGCCCAGGCCAGTTAACCTGCAAACGCGCGGGCAGCGGGCCCCATAGAAAGCTCTTTAACATTCACTTTGCGTCATTGGTGCCTCTAACACTCCCTAATTAGCGTTTAATTCGCATAACAGTGAGCCAACCCCCACCTTAATTAGCATATATTTGCGTGGGGCACACTTTTTCTAATTAGCATGCTTATTTGCATGCTTAGACCACCGGCCTTCCACTATTCAAATGACTGCATTTATTTGAGTAAATAGTACCACAGCTATCCTGAATATTTGCACACTGTCTCTCCTATTATTTTTTTATTTGCATGCTAGTTTGCATAAGGGGATACCCCCAACTCAGATATTTTAACTATTTTGCGTAATACATCTAAATCAGCCCCCATTTCAAATTTGCATATTGGCTGGTGGAGGCTCTCTTCCCAACTACCACGTGTTTGCTTGGGGTGCTGCCTATGTTTCTATTTGCCATGTTAATTCACATAAGCACAGATCACTTCATCCGTATGCCCATTTGCACATAACCCTACCCATGGATTAATATCTGCATGCTTGTTTGTATAAAGAACACCAGACAAATCCAGCTCTGATTTAATGCCCATCCTGACTCTGAATTAAAGTGCCAAATTTACATAATAAACTGTCCAGGACCACTTCCCAATACGCATGCCATTTCCCCTTTAGTAGCATATCATTTGCATAATCCACACCTCCTTCATAATTTAAAAGCACTGCCACCCCCCACCCCCACCCCCACCCTGGGGCCTCCCTGGGCCTTCATTCGCCTGCCACCTGTTTATGTCCCCCTCATTTGTGTGTCCCGCTCTTGTTCCCACCCAGCTCCTCACCAACCACTATGAGCGTTGTTGGAAGTACTACTGTCTCCCCACAGGCTGGGCCAACTACGGGGTGACCTCGGAGGAAGAGCTGCACCTCACCCGTAAACTCTTCTGGGGCATCTTTGACTCTCTGGCCCATAAGGTCTGGGCACCCAAGGGCCCTGAAAGAAGCCTGTTTGGAGGGTCTGGGGCCCAAAGTCAGGGATCCAGAATGAAATCCTCAAAGTTGGGGGTTCAGGGAGGGAGGCAGTTCTTCAGGTTTGGATCTAGGAGAATCTATGAGTTGGGTCTCTGGTTTGAACATTATGGAAGAGGGAATGGGCCTCTAGTTTGGGGGCTTGGAGGGGGTAACATAGGGGTGGTCTGAGAGTCCAGGTGGGTCTGAGGTTTGGGTTTCAGGGAGAGAGACCATACCTCATGTTTGAGGGCTCAAGAAAGAGGGGTGATGATTGGAGGGGTGAGTTTGAAGTCCTGGTGCTTCAGGATTTGAAGGCTCCGTCAGGCCTGCAGTGACCTCCCGCCCTGACCTCCCCAGAAATATGACCCAGAGCTGTACCGCATGGCTATGCCCTGCCTGTGTGCCATCGCAGGGGCCCTGCCCCCCGACTACGTGGACGCCTCATACTCATCCAAGGCTGAGAAAAAGGCCACGGTGGACGCTGAAGGCAACTTTGATCCTCGGCCTGTGGAGACCCTCAAGTGAGGCCTGGGGGCAGGAGGGGGGCCCTGGGGGCTGGGAGAAGGAGAAGGTTTCAGAGGTGGAAGGAGGGGCCAGCCCTAACATCTGCTGACCCCACCCCCCTAATAGTGTGATCATCCCAGAGAAGCTGGACTCCTTCATTAACAAGTTTGCGGAGTACACACACGAGAAGTGGGCCTTCGACAAGGTTGGCGTCATGGTCCTCCCCTCCCCAGGAACCCCCACCCCTGCCAGCCTTCCTCAAGACCCCAGCTTTCCCCCAGACCCAGATCCTCCCGGAGGGCCCCAGATTTCCCTGAGACCCATAACTCTTCCTGGGATTCACAGCCTCCTCTGGAACCCTCAGCCCCTCCAGGGTTCCCTCTCAGTGTCTGTCCACACCTCATCCTGCTCCCACCCCCAGCTCCATAGTGACACTGCGCCCACCTGTCCCCTCTCCACCTCCAGATCCAGAACAACTGGTCCTATGGGGAGAACATAGATGAGGAACTGAAGACCCATCCTATGCTGAGGCCCTACAAGACGTTTTCGGAGAAGGTGACCAAGCCTTGGCGCCCAAGTTGGGGGTCCAAAATTTGGGGGATCAGGGAGGGGCGAGGCAGCTTCATGGGCTTGGATCTAGCTGGATCTGCGGGTTAAGGCTCCCCCTCCATGGACTTTGCCTTCCCTCAAACTTGGCTGCCTCCCCTAGACCCCAGACTCCTAGTGTCCCTTCTCTTAGAAAGAGTTGGAGAGACTGGGTTTGATTCCTTGACCATACAACTTAACTTCTCTGAGTCTCATGTATAAAAGGGGATAATGAGAGTTCGGGAAGCTCTGTTACAGAACAGGTAAGACACCTGGGATTGAATTCAGACTGGACCACTTCCTAGCCACATGGTCAGGGCTTTCCCCTTTTTGGGACACTGGAGGCCAGTGAGGCTGAGCCAGGGGCTCCTACCTCCACCTCCCTCTCACCCCATTCCACCAACTCCACTCCCTCCTGTCCACCCCAGGACAAAGAGATTTACCGCTGGCCCATCAAGGAGTCCTTGAAGGCCATGATTGCCTGGGAATGGACGATAGAGAAAGCCAGGGAGGGTGAGGAGGAGAAGACGGAGAAGAAAAAAACCCGGAAGATATCCCAGAGTGCCCAGGTGGAGGCGGGGCTGGGACAGGGGGCGGGGTCATGAGGGGGTGGTGAACGGCTGGAATAAGGGGAGGGGCCAGGAGAGGATGGGGCCAGGCAGGAGGTGGGGCCGACAGGGGGATAAGGGCCACGGGAAAAAGGCGGGGTCAGCGGAAGGGGGAAGGCCAAGAGGGGGTGCAGGAGAAGGCTGAGAGATCTGGGAAGGGAGAGGGCATGGGTCTGAAGAACTGCAAAGGGCAGAAGAGAGGAGTGTGGCTTAGAGACAGGGACTTAAGGAGAGGGCACAGAGGAGGGGTGTAGGGCCAGGTAGGGGGGATAAATTGGCTTGGGGGCTGGGCTTCCTGCTAGTCCGTCCATCTTTCCCTTGTCTCCCCAGACCTATGATCCACGGGAAGGCTACAACCCCCAGCCCCCTGACCTCACCGGAGTTACCCTGTCCCGGGAGCTGCAGGTGAGTCTTCTGATCCTTTATTTGGGGACTGGAGGTGTCTGTTGGGAGAGGAAGACATCCTCTGAATGTGGGCTTTGACCCTTTGCATCCTCTCCCAGGCCATGGCAGAACAACTGGCAGAAAATTACCACAACACATGGGGACGGAAGAAGAAACAGGAGCTGGAAGCCAAGGGTGAGGCACCCACCCCACGCCGCACAGACTCCCCTTCGCCGTAGTCCCCTAGTCACAGGCTCCGGAGTCATAAGGGCCTGGGTTAGAGTTGTGTGACTTTGAACAGTTGCTTTCACCCCACTGAACCTTCGTTTCTGTGTCTCTACAATGGGGATACTCACAGCATTTACTCCTGTAGGGCTGTGGTGAGGATGTGAGGAGCCTCTGAAAGCAATGTTTGGTTATTCTAATCTGTCTTTATTACTATAATTATGCACACCCTCAACTTCAGGAACCACTTCAATGAGCGGCCTGGGTCCCCCCCCACGCCCCTGATTTCTGGTCTTTGCTGCCCCAGGTGGTGGGACCCACCCCCTGCTGGTTCCCTACGACACACTTACGGCCAAGGAGAAGGCACGAGATAGAGAGAAGGCCCAGGAGCTGCTGAAGTTCCTGCAGATGAACGGCTACGCGGTCACCAGGCAAGCGGGCTGGAAGGCTAGCCCGGGAGGGGTAGGAAAAGTGGGCGGAACCCCGGCAAAAGCTGGGATAGGCGAGTCCTAGGTAGCGGAGGCGGAGCCAGAGAGAGGAAGGTGATGGGGGTGGGGCCTGGGAGCAGAGGCAGGGCCATAGAGGGGTGGGGCCTGTAGGGCAGAGGCGGGGCCAGAGAGGGGAGGAGCCTAAGAAGGGTGGGGCCTGGAAAGCGGAAGCGGGGCCTGGCCGAACTGGAAAGAGGTGGGAAACACGGCGGGTCTGCGTCTGGGCTGACCTCTCGCTCTGCCTGAACGCAGGGGCCTTAAGGACATGGAACTGGACACGTCTTCCATTGAGAAACGGTTCGCCTTCGGCTTCCTGCAGCAGTTGCTCCGCTGGATGGACATTTCTCAGGAGTTTATCGCCCACCTGGGTACGGAGAATTCCCTCCCCGTCCCCGCCCTAGCTGCAGTTTCACAAAGGCACCCAGTTCATTCATTTCTCCTTCCTCCCCTCATCTAATCATTGTGCTAGACATTGTTCTAGGGGTTGAGAATAAGACAGTGAACAAGAAGACAAAGATCCCTGTCCTCCTGCAACTTACATTCTTGTGGTGGATTCAGCCATTTAAAGTCGGAAATAAGGAGATCACTGAGTGTGTCAGAAAGTGATTAGTGTTACGGGAAGAGGAATACACTAGAGCTAGCTAAAGAGGGTTGGGAGTGTGGGCCGGTTGTACTTTTAAACGGAGTATTCCAGGACTTCCTTGGCGGTCCAGTGGTTCAGATGCTGCACTTCCACTGCAGGGGTCATGCGTTTGATCCCTGGTCGGGGAACTAAGATCCCACATGCCCTGCTGTGCGGTCAAATAAATAAATAGAGTATTCCAGGAAGCTGGGGAGAGAGCTATGTGGTCATCTGGGGAGAGTATTTTAGGGAGAGGAACAACCAGTGCAGAGGTCGCTGATGTGCGCATTAGGAGGCTCATGTGGCTGAAGCAGAGTGACCGAGAGGGGAAAAGTGAGAGTAAATGGGGTTAGTGACAGGCGGATCATGACGGGCTTTGCAGGCCATGGTGAGGACTGTGGCTTTTTGCTCTGAGTGAGATGGTGCCGCGGGAGCATTCTAAGCAGGAGAGGGCCCTGATCTGCCTTGGGTGTTCACAGGCTCCCTCTGGCTGCCTGTGGAAGCAGACTGAGGGGGGCAGGAGCAGAAGAGAGTGAGAACTGGGCAGATTCTGGATCTATTTTGAAGGCTGAGGCGGTTGGGATGCCCCACAGCTGCCTCTTATATATCACTAAGAATCACAGCTGGGGGCCCTATGATCCCTTCCAGCTTCCCCCAGAGAGCCCCAGCATTCCCCTTAAGAGCCACCCAGGAACCCCCAAATTCCCTTCAGGTGAGTGAGTGGCCCAGCAGGATTCCCTCATACATCTCACCCCAAATCCCACACGAGCCAGACCTCCATGCTGCACAGCCTCCTGGCAATTCCCTCTCCTCCCTGAACCTCAGTTTGCTCATCTGTGAAAGGGGGATTCTGTTCACCATAACCAGCTACAGTTCTGTCACTTATTTGCTGAGTGACCTGGAGTGAGCTATTTCACCTCAATTTCCTCATCTGTAAAATGGGAATGAAGGACCAAGTATACAGACCTCCAGGTTGGGAGGAGATTGTGCAAGAACATTTCTCACAGTGCCAGGGGACATAATGAGTGTTTAGTAATTGGAGCCTTATTTTTTATTATTATTATTTTAATAGTATTATTATTTTAATAATATGAATTATTACCATCACTACATGATGATGATGATGATGACTGAAACAGATTTCCACTTTAAAGTTGAATCTAATCTGTCTATATTGACTTCTTGTTTCATTCATTCATTCCACATTTACTCAGTGACAGATACTGAAGTTCAGAAAGAAAAGGACTTGTGATTGGTGAGGAGGGGGATGTTCCATGGCCTTACCCCATCCCAGTTTGTCCTCCTCCCCATTTTCAGCCTCAGGAAGGGTTTGATCAAGGCGTTAGGGGGATCAGATGAAAGACAGGGGAGAGAGGTTTACCTCAAAGCCAATGTAAGTGACTTCATACGAGGAGGCAATCTCCTATCACATCCCAACTCTGCCCCCTCAGAAAACCCTGAGTTCCCTAGCCTTGAAGCCACCATGACCCCTATTTGCCTCCCCCCACCAGAGGCTGTGGTCAGCAGTGGACGAGTGGAAAAGTCCCCTCACGAACAGGAGATTAAATTCTTTGCTAAGGTGAGAGGTGGGCTCAGAAGCTGGAGGAGGCTGGGGACTGGTGGGCTCTCCTCTCTCTTCACCCAATCCCCTTCATCTCTTCCCCATGCCCCCAGATCCTGCTCCCTTTGATCAACCAGTACTTCACCAACCACTGCCTCTATTTCCTGTCCACACCGGCCAAAGTGCTGGGCAGTGGTGGCCACGCCTCCAACAAGGAGAAGGAAATGATCACCAGGTGCGCCCCCCTGGGACCTGTGACTCACACCCCTGACCTCATGGCATTATAATCCTGGATCTTTTCCTCCCACCCTTGGACCTTAGAGGCTCTGTCCTAGGTGCTGGGCACTGATCAGTCTACCTGCAGAGGTGATAGAAGGGCTAGGGTGACCAACTGTCCTGGTGTGCCCCAGGACACGTGACTTTCAGGCAACCTGGGACGAATTGGTCACCCTGTCAGAAAGGCAGACCAGACTCCCCACCCCCAGCGTACCAGTTACTGCTTGTGACTTTCAAGCTGGTTCATCTCTCTGCCCCTCCGCACCCCCTCTGTCTCCTTCGTTTTCTCCCCCATCATCCTTTCTCCTCCTGCCTCTGTCTTCTGTCACTCTCCCTCTGTCTTCCCTGTCCCTCCTCCTCTCATTGTGTCCCCTTGGTGTCCTCGCTCCCTGTTTCTCCTGTCCTGTTTCTTTCTCTTTCTTCAGCCTCTTCTGCAAGCTTGCCGCTCTTGTCCGTCACCGAGTCTCTCTCTTTGGTAAGTAGCTCTGCTCCCGAGCCCCTTCTCCCCAATCTTCCCTCTCTTCCCCTCTTCACAACCTCGCCCTGAAGAAATATGGCCCAGGTTCATGCCTTAATCTGAACAACTTTCACTGTGTTCTTCCTCTGGACTTGCACATGGAGTGGGTGGTCCTGGGGACAGAGCAGTGACTGGGATAGTCCTGGGCCCTGCCATCATGGAACTCTCCGACTCATCACCAGACGGTGACGGCCCAGAGGTCAGGGCCAGGATGGGGGAGGGACAGGCAGAGGGGATCACAGCCAGGATGCGGGAGGGACAGGGGCCTATGGGAGTCTAGGTGGGGTGGGGATGGATGAAGAGAGATCAGCTGAGTTGGCTGTAGAGGGAGGTACTGTCCCCATAACCCTTTCTTCACCCAAGCCCAACTTCCTCCCCCAGGGACGGATGCCCCAGCTGTGGTCAACTGTCTTCATATCCTGGCACGCTCCCTGGATGCCAGGTGGGGCTAAGGGTCATGGTGGCCACTCCCATTCTAACCGTGCTCCCGCCCCCAAGCCCTGTTCTCCTAGACTCTCCTCAATCTTGAATCTCAGATTCTGGATCTGGTCTGCCCCCACCTCCCTGTTAGGACCGTGATGAAGTCTGGCCCCGAGATCGTGAAGGCTGGTCTCCGTTCCTTCTTTGAGAGTGCCTCGGAGGACATCGAGAAGATGGTGGAGAACCTGCGGCTAGGCAAGGTGTCGCAGACACGCACGCAGGTGAAGGGTGTGGGCCAGAACCTCACCTACACCACCGTGGCCCTGCTGCCTGTGCTCACCACCCTCTTCCAGCACATCGCCCAGCACCAGTTTGGAGACGATGTTATCCGTAAGGGCTCCTGATCCCAAGGGCAGTTGTCGGTGGGGGGGAAGTCAGTTCAACCAACACCACCCATCCCAGCGTGCCTGATAGAATCTGCAGGTGTTTCAGCGTTATATTTATTGAGAGGATTCATTGCCATAAACAGAGTGTGCATTCAGTTCAGAAAATTGGTAGGTAAGAGAATGAGTTAATCAGAGCATTAATTCCACAGCTCTGACAAAAGAACCTAAATCACAGTAACTTAAACAAGTGACAGATATATTTCTTTTTCATGTAACAGTCTACTGGTAGGTTGATCATGATGTCAGAAGCCCAGATTCCTTCCATCTTGTTGCTCTGCAGTCCCTGAAATATTGACTTTATCTATATGGTCCAAGAGGGTGCACCATCACCTTCTCATTCTAGCCAGTAGGAGACAAGAGAAAACAGAGGAGGGCACCTCAGTTCTTTTAAAGGAACAACGTAGAAATGGCCCACATCACTTCTGCTCACATTTATCCTATTGGCCAGAACTTAGCATATGGCCACATGTCACTGTAAGGAAGGCTAGGATGGTAGACTTTATTCATGTGTTGAGCTAAGTATGGAGGTTTCTTACTAGGAAGAAGAGAAGAGCAGAAAGAAGGTAAGAGCAGATATTGGGAGTCAATTGGCAGTGTCTGCTGTATTTATCCTACCAAATGGCACCTATAGTGTGTGACCCAGCCTGGGATCTTGTAACATAATGCATACAGTGTGTAACATAATGTTGTTAATGAGACACGGGCAAGATAAAACACCCAATAGGGGGTGATGACATTGTATGTTCAGGTACTCAAAAAGCCCTACAAGATGTGGAGCATGGCAGAGGCAGGAAAGGGCAGGAAGGGCTGGTGGGAGAGATGTCTCGGAGGCCGAGGAGATAGGCTGTGGAGGGGAGGCATCCAGAGCGAGGCCCTGGCCTGGGGACCTGGGGACAGTGCGGCCTCCATGAGTCAAGTTGGAAGAAATAACAAGTTTGAGGGAGATGCCAAGGTCAGTTTGGGGTTCGGTGGTTGTGAGGGGCCCAGGGGATCGGAGGCGTCCAGGACAGGCTGTGGGGACCGAGGGGTAGGGGAGGCCTGTCTCAGCTCACTGCTGATTTGACATGGACAAAAATTAAGAAAGTAGCACTTGGATGGGGTTCTTCCCCGGCTCCAATATTTTTTTTTTCGGCCGCGCCATGGGGCACGCGGGATCTTAGTTCCCCAACCAGGGATCGAACCCGAGCCCTTGGCAGTGAGAGCAAGGAGTCCTAACCACTGGACTGCCAGGGAATCCCTCCAACATTTTATTCTGAAATTTTAAAAACATACAGAAAAGTAGAAAGAAGAGAATTGTTAACAATCTGCCCCATTTGTTTTACCTTTCACTTTATGAGTGAAAGTATTTCCAAACTTATTGCTGAACTTTTTGTTTTTAAATTTATTTTAATTTATTTTTGGCTGCATTGGGTCTTTGCTGCTGCATGCGGGCTTTCTCTAGTTGCGGCGAGCGGGGGCTACTCTTCGTTGCTGTGGGCAGGCTTCTCTTGCAGTGGCTTTTCTTTTTTTTTTTTTTGCGGTATGCAGGCCTCTCACTGTTGTGGCCTCTCCCGTTGCGGAGCACAGGCTCCGGACGCGCAGGCCC
>NW_021145370.1:27075-31165 GCF_002837175.3 Physeter macrocephalus | reverse complement strand
GCATGTGGGATCTTCCCGGACCGGGGCACGAACCCGTGTCCCCTGCATCGGCAGGCGGACTCTCAACCACTGCACCACCAGGGAAGCCCGCGGTGGCTTTTCTTGTTGTGGAGCATGGGCTCTAGGCACATGGGCTTCAGTAGTTGTGGAACACGGGCTCAGTAATTGTGGCTTGTGGTCTCTAGACTGCAGGCTCAGTAGTTGTGGTGCATGGGCTTAGTTGCTCCGCGGCATGTGGGATCTTCCCAGACCAGGGTTCGAACCCGTGTCCCCTGCATTGGCAGGCGGATTCTTAACCACTGCGCCACCAGGGAAGCCCATGTTGAACTTTTGAATGTGAATTGCACACACACAGTCACACCTCATCCCTAAATACTCAGCCTGCAACACCTGAATGTTGCAGAACCTTCTCTCGTGTACGCACAATATCAGTATCACACCTAACCTGACTATAGTTAAATTTCCCTATTACCCTCAAAATGTCTTTGATTTTTTTTTAAATTCAGAATTCAGTGAAGTTTCTCTCGTTGCGTTTGGTTGTTATGTCTCTGTTGTCTCTTTTCAATCTAGAACAGTCCTCCTGCCCTCTTTTTGCCTCATGACATTTAGGAAGTTGATGAGGTTCTTAACCTGGCCTTCTGGGCTGGGGGGTATGTGGATAACCAATATTGAAGTCACAGCTGGACGTCTGTTTGCATTTGCTGGAGAGAGTGTCCATCACTATCATCAAAGAGATCCATGACTCCTCCCCAAGAACAGCTAGCCTTCATTGAGTGCCTCCTGTGTGCCCTGTTCCAATTGCTCTCTGAGTATTAACTCATTTAATCATCACGACAACCCCATGAGGAAGATACTATAATTATCTGCATTTTACAGAGAGGGAAACTAAGGCCGCGAGAGAGTTGGTACTTGCTCAAGTAACAAAACTTGTAAATGGAAGGCTGGCTCTAGAGCCCCTGCTCTTACCCGTCATTTGGAGACAAGGGAGGGAGTTAGAGAAGAACTGGTACGGACCCTCACCCTCCCTCTTTCCCTCAGTGGATGATGTCCAGGTCTCTTGCTACCGAACGCTGTGCAGTATCTACTCTCTGGGAACCACCAAGAACACTTACGTGGAAAAGTAAGGAGAGACAGCCATAGTTTGGGGCTGGGGTGGATACTGTGGGGTCCCAGGGAGGGGAGGGCACAGGAGAAGATGGGGGTGAATGAAAAGCCGGGAAATGGTCAAAGTCTTCATAAGACGTCCGCACCGCGGCCACTGCAGTTCCCCAAGATGGCCACTTGAGGGCGCTCGGAGGAAGGCCAGTGAAGAAAGTGGAGGCCACTGGTTGGGGGCCAGGTGGGCACAGGCGCTTGGCGGCCAGGATGCCAGGTTGTTCTGGGCTGGCAGGGGGCACGCAGAAACTCTGATGGCCCACAGGAGCCAGGCATGTTGGGGGCACTGGGGAGGGCCGCTGGCAGTGCCAGAATCACCGGTAGAGCAAAAGGGCACTCAGGAAACCCAGGGAAACGGCCGCATTGGTGACCACCAGTGAATGGCATCTCTGCCCCAAAGTGTCCTGGGGAGAGGCACTTCTGTGGAGGAAGGGACTGGGATCCAGGACAGGGCAGAGGGGGCGTGGGAGCTGAGCACAGCCTCGTCTTCCAGGCTTCGGCCAGCCCTGGGCGAGTGCCTCGCCTGCCTGGCAGCGGCCATGCCGGTGGCGTTCCTGGAGCCTCAGCTGAACGAGTATAATGCCTGCTCAGTGTACACCACCAAATCTCCCCGGGAGCGGGCCAGTAAGTCGGGCGGGGCTGGGGCAGCTGTCAAGGGTTATATTCCACCTGCACGGGTTCCACGGAGACCCACTGTGTGTAGTGTGGCCCAGTCTGGGCTCTGAGGGGCTGAGGATTCCTCAGGTTGGGGGCGCTCCGGATTGGGGAACCCCAGAGTTTGTGGGTGCTCTGGATTATGGCGTGGACACTGAGGTCTGGGCATGATGGGTTGGCATGCCCTGACCCCTTCCCCGCACCCCAGTCCTGGGGCTCCCCAACAGCGTGGAGGAGATGTGTCCTGACATCCCGGTGCTGGAGCGGCTCATGGCAGACATCGGGGGGCTGGCTGAGTCGGGGGCCCGCTACACAGAGATGCCGCACGTCATCGAGATCACGCTGCCCATGCTGTGCAGCTATCTGCCCCGCTGGTGGGAGCGCGGACCCGAGGCACCCCCGCTTGCCCTGCCTGCAGGGGCCCCTCCACCCTGCACAGCCATCACTTCCGACCATCTCAACTCCCTGCTGGGGAATATCCTGCGGATCATCGTCAACAACCTGGGCATTGACGAGGCCTCGTGGATGAAGCGGCTGGCTGGTGGGTCTGGCGGGCATGGGGCTCCTGAGTACTGGGGCTCAGGTCCCTGGACCTGATGGTCTCAGAGGGAGATCCCGGGGTCCGTGGTTTTCTGGGAGTGGGAAGGAGTCAGAGCTCAGTTTTCTCGGGGTCACAAGGCCAGAGGTCATCCTAAGGGGTCAGAATCTCAGGCTCACAGGGTCTGAGGTGGAAGCATGGGTCCTGGGAGTCCTCCAGGCTGGAGTCTGAATTTCTGGAGCCTTGAGGAGGGTTAGGTCATGGGTTAGAAACTGGGTCAGAAGGCTGAGTTCCTTATACAAAGGGTCAGAGGACCAGGTCAAATATCAGGGTCCCCGATATGGACAGTTAGGGTTCTGGGTCAGAGATCAAGAAATGAATCCTTAAAAGATTGGGGCTCCTGGTTCAGAAGTTCCATGTCAGGGGAATTCCCTGGTGGTCCAGTGGTTAGGACTCTGGGCTTTCACTGCAGAGACCTGGATTCAATCCCTGGTCGGGGAACTAGGATCCCACAAGCCACGCGGTGTGGCCAAAAAAAAAAAAAAAATCATGACTTGTAAGTTCCTTGTCAGGAGTTAAGTTTTGGATCAGAGCCAAGCTAGAGATCAGGGCTGAGGTCAGAGGCCAGGGTCAGAGGTCAGAGGCTGTGGTAAGAAACCAGGGTCATAGTCAGAAATCATGTGGTGAGGTATGTCGGGGTATAGACCAGGTCAGAGGTTAAAGACTGGGGTGAGATGTCATAGGCTAGGGTAAGATATCAGGTTAGGATTCAGTTGTTGGAGTCAGAAGTCAAGGACTTGTGTCGGGCTGAGGGGTCACAGTTTCAGGTCAAGGGTTAGGGTTGGGATCCAGGATCAGGGGCTATGTCAGAGGTCACAGCCCGAGGTCAGAAGCCAGGGTCAGGCTGGGGTCGATGACAGCTGCCGGGTCAGAGGTACAGGTCGGAAGTCGTGGGATGGGAACAGAGGTCAGGGGTGGGATCAGAGGTCTTAGGTCAGGTGCTGGAGTCAGTGGCCGGCCAGCAGCACCTGCGCCCCCGCTGGTTCTGCAGTGTTTGCCCAGCCCATCGTGAGCCGGGCCCGGCCTGAGCTCCTGCACTCACACTTCATCCCCACCATCGGGCGGCTGCGCAAGCGGGCAGGGAAGGTGGTGTCCGAGGAGGAGCAGCTGCGCCTAGAGGCCAAGGCGGAAGCCGAGGAGGGCGAGCTCCTGGTGCGGGACGAGTTCTCTGTGCTCTGCCGGGACCTGTACGCCCTCTATCCACTGCTCATCCGCTACGTGGACAACAACAGGTCAGCATGTCCCCAGCCGTCCCCCCACACACCCCAGCCTGACCCCTGGCTTCCTTGGACCCCATCTGACCTCTCGCCTCTGACTTGCTATAAAGTTCTTGCAACTCTCACTCAGTCCTACCCAACCTTCTGACCCCCAGCCCCTGTTGCTTATGGACCAATAAAAGCCAGCCTGTGTTTTCTCCCCTTCTGCTCCTTTAAACCTCCTGAATCTGAGGCCCTGTGAGGACGGCACTCTCAGCCATAAGGAGCCGTACTTCTCTCCTCCAGCACTGTGTCTTCAGGCTTGGGTAGAGAGGATGCCTGATTTGTGCAGTGAAGTCCAATGGTCAGGCCCTCATCCATCACTGAGAGAAGAAAGGAAGATAGTCCAGATCCGGCCAGACTAATTTCCCCCAGAAACATAGGTCTTTTTTTGTTTGTTTGTTTTTTTGTGTTTTTTTTTTTTTTT
>NW_021145370.1:0-26668 GCF_002837175.3 Physeter macrocephalus | reverse complement strand
AGGCTCAGCGGCCATGGCTCACGGGCCTAGCCGCTCCGCGGCATGTGGGATCTTCCCGGACCGGGGCACGAACCCGTGTCCCCTGCATCGGCAGGCGGACTCTCAACCACTGCGCCACCAGGGAAGCCCAGAAACATAGGTCTTTACAAAATGGCAAGCGCAGGTATCAACCAATTGCTAACATCTCCCTAAAATCAGAAGCAATGTTTAAAGAATTATTGAGTCTTAGGTGCAGCCAAATCCAGGGATAGTGAACAAGATTCAACTCCAAGTTCCCTCTGGGTTGAAAAAGATTTTAAGGTTGCATCAGGGCTTTGTGAGAAAGGGTGCTTGGATTGATTAGCTATGTCTGTCATGGGAGCTGAAGCAGAAAGCAGTGGTATGCATGCTGTATACATCCTTGTACACCCATCTTTGTGCTCATGAGTGGGTATCGCTATAGGGTAGATTCCTAGGAGTAGGAGTGTTGGGTCAAAAAGTTTGGGCAAGTAAAGTGAGGTATACTCACACAGTGGAATACTACACAGCGATGAAAGTGAGCAAACTGTTGCAACACCCAGCAACGTGGATGAATCTCTCAAACATCAGGTTGAATGAAAGAAACCAGAAAATTTTAAATAGAGTACATATTATCGTATCATCTATTTATGTCACATTCAAGAACAGACCAAAATAATTCATGGGCTAGGGGACTTCCCTGGTGTTCCAGTGCTTAAGACTTTGCTTTCCGATGCAGGGGTGCAGGTTCGATCCCCGGTCGGGGAGCTAATCCCACATGACTCGCGGCCAAAAAAACCAAAACATAAAACAGAAGCGATATTGTAACAAATTCAATAAAGACTTTAAAAATGGTCCACATCAAAAAAAATCTTTAGGAGCTTCCCTGGTGGCCAGTGGCTAAGAATCCGCCTGCCAATGCAGCGGACATGGGTTCGAGCCCTGGTCTGGGAAGATCCCACATGCCACGAAGCAACTAAGTGCATGTGCCACAACTATGGAGCCTGCGCTCTAAAGCCTGCGAGCCACAACTACTGAGCCCGTGCACCTAGAGCCCGTGCTCCGCAACAAGAGGAGCCACCGCAGTGAGAAGCCCGCGCACCACAACGAAGAGTAGCCCCCGCTCACCGCAACTGGAGAAAGCATGCGTGCAGCAACGAAGACCCATTGCAGCCAAAAATAAATAAATAAAATAAATTTTTTTTTTAATTTTAAAAAAAAATTCATGGTCTAGAAGTCTGGATAAGGGCATCTTTCAGACTGGGGACTGGAAATGTTCTATTTCTTGATTTGGGTGGCAGTTACACAAGTGTGTTCACTCGGTGATAATTCATCAGGTTGAAACTTTGTATGTAATACTTCAATAAGAAGGTTAGAGAAAGAGAAAACAATTTTTAAGGAATGGTCATTGATAATTTTTAAATCATCTGAATGGCTAGATTACCCTAGAAAGCTCTATCCCTCCCATTGGAGTCTCCGATCCCCTCCCCTGAGGTCTCTCCATATGGCCCCCTTCTGTGGGGGTCTCTGCCCTCATCCCTCACCAGCCCCTTCCCCTGCCTGCCCAGGGCACACTGGCTGACCGAGCCCAATCCCAGTGCGGAGGAGCTGTTCAGGATGGTGGGCGAGATCTTCATCTACTGGTCCAAGTCCCACGTGAGTCCCCACCCACCCTGCCCCTCCTCTCTATAAGCCGAGAAGCTGCTGCCCAAAGATGCCCTCCCCCACCCTGTCTGATCCCCAACACTGCCTCCCCCCACCCCCAGAACTTTAAGCGCGAAGAGCAGAACTTTGTGGTCCAGAATGAGATCAACAACATGTCATTTCTGACTGCAGACAGCAAGAGCAAAATGACCAAGGTGGGTGCTTTGCTCTGGGAGGAGGACTTAGCCGGGAGCGAGCGGACAGCCTCCTGGGCTTCCTACCTGACCCCTCCTCACCCGGCCCGCCTGCCCTGTCCTAGTCACGTTCCCTGCAGCCCTCAGAGCAGCCCCATCTCCCTCCTCCTTCCTCCCCACCTCCCCCTTTTCTCATCCCCATCTCCTCCCTCCCGTCTTTTTCCTTCCCCCCATTTCTCTCTTCTTTCCCATCTCCTCCCTCTGCCCTACATGCTTTCTCCCTGTTCCTCATCTTACTCCTCCCTCCTAAGGATGGTGGGCGAGATCTTCATCTACTGGTCCATCTTCTTCCTCCCCATGTCCCTCCCCCATCCCAATTTCCTCCTCTCCTTTCACCCACTTCTTTCCTTCTATCCCATTATCCCACATCTCCCCCTTTCCTCTCCCCTTATCCTTCCCAGAACTGCCCTCTAAAGGACAGGGTCTAAAGAACAAACCCACCACCCTGAGTGAGGTCTGGAAATGCCCAGCTGGGGGATTTGCATCAGGGTGGGGCAGAGGAGCTGCGGTGAGGGCTGACTTGGAGGGGGCCTCGGGTTCTCGGAGGGACTGGGGTAACACTTCTTGTCTCTGTCTGCAACCTGATGAAGCAGGCGGGAGATGTACAGGTCAGCCCCACGTCTGGGACATTCCGCATGGCTCTTGGCTAATACCCTCTACCCGGCTCCCAACCCCAGACTCTGCTCTGCCTCCAGAAAACCCCTGCCCCTGTTCCCCACCCCTCGTCCTTGGCTCCTAGCCCCCATATCCTCTTTCTCTTCCTCCACCCCACCTCCCACCAACCATTCCCTTCCCGGCCCTCAACTTTTGGCTGTTGAATTTTTTTTTTAACTTTTGTTTTAAAAAAAACCAACTCCCCTCTCAGCTTTCCCCAAAGCTTCAAAGCATTTTGGACTGAGGTCCCAGGGAATGGGAATGGGGGGAGAAAAGGCACGTGCATGGTTGGGTTTAAGACCTGGGCTCTGGAATCAGATGGACTTGGGTTAGAATCCTGACTCTTGGCAGTTAGCTGTGTGACCTTGGACAAGTGGATTAACCTTTTGAGCTTTGGAAGGCATCCAGTCAGTGGCCCCCCAGCCCCAGGGCTCTGTGAGGACCCAGTGAGATGCTGCATGTGCTGGCACATGGGTCATGCTCTATATCACAAGCTGGCGTGGAAGCTTGTCACCGGGGCTTCTCATTGGCATGACTGGGGTGGCCCAGGCCATGGGTCTGCACCCAAGGCTCCAGAACATGGCTGTGGGACTCTGTGCTCTGTGCTTCTGCTTCCAGATCTTTCTGGATCTTTCTTGCATCTTCTGTCTCCTTGTCGGTCTCAGTCTCTCAGTGTCTCTCTCTCTCTCGCTTTTTCTTCCAACTTCTCTTGTCTCTTGGGACTCTTTACAGTTCTACATCTTCATTTCATTCTTGGGAACTCTGTCTTGGGCTCTGAAGCGGGGGTTGTAAGTGTTGTGTAGGGGCAGGAGGGGCGTCCTACTGCAAGTTATGGGGGGATTCTGAGAGAAGACTGCTAGAAGTTGAGAAAGCCTGGAATGGAGGGAAATCTGGAAGGATTTGGGATAGAAGTTGGAATTTGGGATAGAGGCTTGGGTCTGGGAGGGTCTAGGGTCAGGGCTGGGGGTCTGAAGTGAAAGATCAGCAAGGTCTGGGGTGGAAACTGGGATGGGACGGGGCTGCCTAGTGTTCAGGCGGGGGCTGGAGTGTGGACAATGGTAGCCGGTTGGGGCTGGAGCAGGGGCCAGGCTGAGACTCAGCTGGCGCTGAGCCCCCGTGTCCCCACAGTCAGGTGGCTCAGACCAGGAACGCACCAAGAAGAAGCGCCGGGGGGACCGGTACTCCGTGCAGACATCGCTGATTGTGGCCATGCTCAAGAAGATGCTGCCCATTGGCCTGAACATGTGTGCACCCACTGACCAGGAACTCATTACACTGGCCAAGACCCGCTATGCCCTGGTGCCTGCTCAGCCCCTTTCTGAGACCCTACCGGGATCCCACGCAGCACTCCCACTAAGCCCCTGGGGCCCTACTGAACCCCCAGGATCCCACTAAGGGCCCTCCCTTAGGACCCTACTGAGTCCTTCTCCAGGAGCCTGAGGATTCACTGGGCCTCCTAGGATGCCCTGAGCCTTCCCACAGGATGCCGAGAACCCTACTTGGGATGCTGTCAGAACTCTGGCACCAAAGGACCCTAACTGGGACCCCACTGGAAACTGGAAAGGCCCCGAAGACCCTTGGGACCCAAGGACCACGCTGAGCCTTCAGGGACCCTACTGAGAACCACCCCCCTGCCATGCCAAACCTGCTGGGAACCTAAGGACCCCAGCTGAGACACCATGAGCCCCCCTGAGACTCCTCCAAGCCCTCTACCAGGACCTCCCCAAGTCCCTCGGGACCCACTGAGCCCCTCATGACCCCATTGGATCCCCCCTGAACCTCTGGGTTCCCACCGACCTCTCCAGCTCACCACATCTTTCCCTCAGGACCCTGCTGACCCCTCCCCCGGGACTCTGTTGACACCCAGCTGAGCCCCCAAAGACTCTCAGGGGCCCAGTGAGCACCCTGTGACCCTAAGTAGCCCCCAGGATCCTAATGGCTTCTTCCCCAGGACCACACCGAAACCTCTGAGGTCTCAAGGGTGATTGGGATCAATTGACCCTGCCCCTGAATCCTTCTAAGCCCTCTGGGGCCCCAAAGAGGCCTCCCGGGACCCCTTTTATCCATTGTATGGGATAACAACCGCCCTCCCTGATCCTTTTTGGCCTCAGGGACCCAAGAAGCCCTCCCAGGACTCTGCCCCAAGACCCCTAGAACCCCAGGACCCTGCTAAGCACCCTGAGAGTCTAATAACCCCCAGGGCCCTGAAGACCGCTGACTCTCCCCTGATATCACAAGCACCCCCTTTCTCCTCCTAGGACCTGTTGAGTACTGCTGAGATCCCTAAGAGCCCTCCTGGGCCCCTCTGCCCACTTAACGTCGTCATGAGGGCTCCCTCTCCTGGGACCCTAAGGAAACCCCACCCTACTGATCCCTCCTTTAGCCTCCTTGTAAACCCCACCAGTGACTTGGCTGATCTGCCTGACCCCCTATGACCTCTGCTGACCTTATCATCTGCTTCTAATCCCCCTCACCCACCTCTAATCTTCAGAAACTCCCTGCCCATCTCCCACTTACAGCCCCACTCTGGCTCTCTTCTGACCTTATTTGACCTTTGGGGATAGCCTCATGTCACCCCCTACCTCCTCTCACACCCCCAACGAGGCCCCTCTAATCCTGTCTCTTCAAGGTGCCTCTGTGGCCTCTGATGCCCTCTAGGACTCCTCTCTGACCACTCCTGATCTGTGGATCCTTTCAGTTTCTCTCGGATCTTCCCCACACAATCCTCTCACCAGTTGCTGGGGTGATGGGGCTGGAAGGGAAAGTGTTGTAGGTCAAGGAGGACGCTTGGCCCTCCAGAGTGACCCAGCCTGTCATGTCTCCCCAGAAAGACACAGATGAGGAGGTCCGGGAATTTCTGCAAAACAACCTTCACCTTCAGGGAAAGGTACGCCTCCTCCTCCTTAACGTGCAACCGAAACGGGCATGTCAGGTTAATAGCAAGTGTAACAGCCGACGTTTGAGCACTTACTATGTATCAGGCATCGAAAAAGGGACCTTGTATTCAGCACCCCAGTGAATCATCACAGCATTGAATGGGGGGCGGAGCGGCCGGAGAAGCCCACTCTGCGCAGAGGGGCGCTCCGAGAAGCCGGGCTGAGAGAGAAGGGAGCGGGCAGGGGAGGGGCCTCATGCTGACTGTCCTTCCTCCTCTCAGGTCGAAGGCTCCCCTTCTTTACGCTGGCAGATGGCCCTGTACCGGGGCCTCCCGGGCCGCGAGGAGGACGCTGACGACCCGGAGAAAATCGTGCGCAGAGTCCAGGAAGTGTCTGCAGTGCTCTATCATCTGGAGCAGGTGTCTTACTACTGAGTTGCCGGAGCTTGCGTCTCTGGACGGGGCCTGGGGCGGTCCTTGAGCCTGTGGGCGGGGCCTAAGGGTGAACCTTGGGACTCTGAGCGCGGCAAGGGGCGGGCCTTTAATCTGTTGTGGGTGGTGACAGTTGAGTTTAAAGCGAGACTTAGAATGGAAATTTTGATCTGGGGGTAGGACCTGGCGCTTGATCTTGGGCCTGGGAACGGCGAACGGGGCAGAACTTTGGGTCTGCGAGTCTGGCCCAGTGAAGACGCCTTGACTCTGCGGGCAGTGCCTTGGGCGGGTCTTGAGATTGGGGCGGGGTCTAGGTAGTGGCCCCGGGTCTGCGGGCGGGGCGTAGGAGGGAAATTTCAGTCTGATAGCAGAGTAGTACACGTCAGAACCTTGACTCTGTGGGTGGAGCCAGCGTGTTTCTTCGGCCCTGTGAGTCGGGCGTGAATTTGGACGTGGGCACTGATGGGCAGTTTCACTCGGGGCTGGAAGTGAGAATCAGACCAGGGGCAGAGTCTGGAGACGTGACAGATAATCCCGCCTCCAGATCGAGCACCCTTATAAATCCAAGAAGGCCGTGTGGCACAAGCTCTTGTCCAAGCAGCGCCGGAGGGCGGTCGTCGCCTGTTTCCGCATGACCCCCCTGTACAACCTGCCCACGTAAGACACCCCCCCCCCATGGAGGAGGGAAACTCTAGGGGCCTTGGAGAAAGAGTGGCTGAAGAGGCAAGAGGATGGAGTGTCAACCCCAGTGGGGTCTTGGGGAGTGGTTAGGGGAGGAGATGTGTGGGAGGACAGAGAGGCGTGGATGGGGAGGTCTCGGCGACACCGCACATCTTTCCCCCAAAGGCAACGGGCCTGTAACATGTTTGTGGAGAGCTACAAGGCGGCGTGGATCCTGACTGAAGACCACAGTTTCGAGGACCGCATGATAGATGACCTTTCAGTGAGCTGGGGCCTGCCTGGGAGGGTCGGGGCAGAGTGGGATAGGACTGGGGCCCAGCCGTCCATAGTACGCCTCCAGGGGTGGGTCGCCCTTCGCGCTGGGGGGTATGGGAACCAGGGCCGGGTGCAGGATGTGGGGGAAGAGAAAAACAAACCCAGCCCAGCGCGGCTAGGGAGGAGACGGGTGGGGACCCTAGAAGCCCCTCCCCCGAGCCCCACACCTCCCTCCAGAAAGCTGGTAAGCAGGAGGAGGAGGAGGAAGAGGTGGAGGAGAAGAAGCCAGACCCCCTGCACCAGCTCGTCCTGCACTTCAGCCGTACCGCCCTGACTGAAAAGAGGTGAGGCCCCTTCCTAGGTCCCAGAGAGAGACCCGCTACCTCTGCCCACTCCCGCAACCTCCCTGTTACTCAAGAGACACCCTCTGTGTGGGAGCCCCATAGCGGATCTTCTAACATCATTTTACTAGGGCAGGCAGAGCTCCCACGTACCATTTGCAGACTGAGCACTTCACAAGGGCATCTCCTCTGAAGTGTTCACATCAAAGGCAATACTGATTTAGGCTTTTTCTAGAAGAAAATGTCTTGCTCAAACAAAATCAGTAAACTACAGTATATTGTAGGGAGAAAATCAGAATATTATGACAAATTTCCAACAGATGGCAGTGAGGAAGGGGGGCCTTTTTCTAATTCACACAAAAGCTTCGTATGGGCTAGTGGCAGCCATGGAAATAAATAGCAGTGTTTATTAAATGTTTTTTATGTGTCAAGCATCATGCTAAACACTTGACATATAGATTCTCTCCCTTAATCATCACACTATGAGATAGATATTATTATCAACGTTTTTTTTTTGTGGATGAGGAAATAACTACAGTATATTGTAGGGAGAAAATCAGAATATTATGACAAATTTCCAACAGATGGCAGTGAGGAAGGGGGGCCTTTTTCTAATTCACACAAAAGCTTCGTATGGGCTAGTGGCAGCCATGGAAATAAATAGCAGTGTTTATTAAATGTTTTTTATGTGTCAAGCATCATGCTAAACACTTGACATATAGATTCTCTCCCTTAATCATCACACTATGAGATAGATATTATTATCAACGTTTTTTTTTGTGGATGAGGAAATGGAGGCACAGAGATTTCTTTTTCTTATATAATATCAAGTCAGGAGGTAGAGAGTCCAGGGCTGGGCAGTGGCTCAATGACACTGACAGGGACCCAGACTCGTTCAGGATTTCTGCCCTGCCATTCTGAGCTGTTGCCTGGTGGTTACAAGATGGATGCTGAACATCCAGGCATCATGACCACATGTCAGGCAGAAAGAAGGGGAAAGGCTTTCCCTTAAGCAAGACCAAAATGTTTTTGTCCAAGGAAAGCTCTCCCTGGTGGGCTTCTGCACATGTTTCATTGGCCAGAATTCTGACATCAGGCCACCACCAGTTGCAAGGGAGACTGGGAAGCTGAGTATTCTGTTCTCTGTCCTCTGGGATGGCAATGACCCTGGAGTTAGACTATCCAGGTTTGAATCCCAGTACAAGGTTTGAATCCCAGTACAAGCTCTATGGTTTGAATCCCAGTACAAGCTCTATGACCAGTACTAGCTCTATGACCCTAGCGAAGAAGGATCTTTGTGCCTCAGTTTCCCTCGTCTGTAAAATGGGGCTGGTAATCCAGTTGACCCTTGAACAATGCAGGGGTTAGGGGTACTGACCCTCCATGCGGTCAAAAGTCCAGGTATAACTCTATAGTTGGCCCTCCATATCTGCGGTTCTGCATCCATGGATTCAACCAACCATGGATTGTATAGTACTGTAGCAGTATTTATTCTTAAAAATGCACATATAAGTGGACCTGTGCAGGTCAAAACTATATTGTTCAAGGGTTAACTATATATCTACCTAATTGAATTACTGTGAAAATTAATTGGTTATTATATACAAAGCTCTTAGAACAGAAACCAACCTAGAGTAAACTCAATGGGTGTTGGCCATTACTTCTGCTGTTATTAGTACTATTATTATAGAGGAGACCTAAGGAGGTGGTTGGTCATAGTTGTCAGGTGAGCCAACCAGTTGTCAGGTGGCAACATGGCCCGGGAAGCTCCAGGCTTCCATCACACCATCACAGCAACCCCAGTGGAAAGGGAGCAGCTCTATCAATAGCTTCAGCAAAACTCCCAGAATGAATTGCACTGGACCAGAGTGGATCACATGACCATCTCTTACCTATTATTGTAGCCAAGCAGATAGAAAGTACTGATTGGCTCAGCCTTGATCACATGCCCGGTCTGGCAATGGAGAGTCCTACCCCATCTGAACCACACAGCCTGAGCATGGGGAGGGGTGGCTCTCCAAAGGAAAACTGGAAGCTGTTATAAGATGGGGTTCCTCTCTACTGGGTCCTGACTGTCTCCCCACTTACTTCCTCAGCAAACTGGATGAAGATTACTTGTATATAGCGTATGCCGATATCATGGCAAAGGTGAGGCCCTGCCCCCATTTAGGGCAGGTTCCCTTCCCCCTCAGCTGCAATGCCTGTCCACTGAAAGGGCTGGAACTGGCCTGCGGTATCTCTTCTGTTCACCATCATCTCTAACTGATGCCCTATCCCCAGAGCTGCCACCTGGAGGAGGGAGGGGAGAATGGCGAAGCTGAAGAACAGGAGGTTGAGCTTTCCTTTGAGGTAGGTGGGATCAAGTAGCCCCTGAAGAAAGGGATGGGTGATCCTGACTTCATTATCCCCCGTTCAGTCAGCATGTGTTCACAGAGAAATGCTCTGGGCCCGGCCCTAGGCTGGGTGATGCTGGGCACATAGCAGCGGCCAAGCCAGTCTACTGGGGAGACAGCTACCTCAAGCAGACAGTAACAGCACAGAGTATCCACCGTGGTGATGAGGGGAGCTCCAGCAAAATGGTCAGGGCGGGAATGGGGAGGCATGTGCAGAGGGCTCAGGGCGGAGGGAAGCCAGGGAAGCTCAGGGGGTCATGCGGGCCCAGGCAAGACGCCTGATCCAGGTGTTCCAGGTAGGGGCACAGCATACGCAAAGGCCAGGCAGTGAGAAAGAGCTAGTAAACGCAGTGAACCCATCCTTTCACTCATTAAGGTGATCAGCAAGCATTTCCCCAAGCTCCTCAACCTTTTTTGTGTCAGGGTCCCCTTTGGCATCTGATGAATCCTTTCTCAGAATCATGTACTTAAATGTGTAAAACGAATCCATAGCAGAGGAAACAAGCATATTGAAATCGTTGTCAAAATATTGCTTTAAAAATTTGTGATACAGTAATAGTTGTACTTCTCTATTAATCTACCAAATAACAAGAACTAACAGTGGATCCAGGAGCTACTGTAATTGATAAGTAGTGATGAACATAAGTGATATTTCGAGGGAATTCCCTGGTGGTCCAGTGGTTAGGACTCGGTGCTTTCAATGCCGGGGGCCCGGGTTCAATCCCGCAAGCTGCGCAGTGCGGCCAAAAAAAAAAAAAAAAAAAGGTGATGTTTCAAGATGTCTTAAAAAATGATGTGATATGGACACATCTGTGATTTGTATGGATGACACAACCACGGATTCTGCTAATGTTGCTGTGATTTATGGCCTCATCCATAATGGAAGGAAATGCTACATTTCAGATGGAGGGTGGGAAATATAAAAATATAACTCTTTTCCCCATCCATGTTCACAGACCCCTGGGATTTTATCCATTGACCCCTTGGAGGTGCATGGGGCCAGGTTACGATTGCTCCATGCCCAGCTCTGTGTAGGTGCAGGAGGCAATTCGCAGACTTAAGTCCCAGGGGATAGAAGGAGCTTACCGTTGAAGGAATGAGCCAGGGCATGTGGCTGGAGCAGGAAAGGCAGTGGTGAGGGCAAGGCTGTGAGAGGGAAAGGCTGGGCTGGTGAGCCCTGACTCAGGCAGCTCCGTGGGCCGGGCTCTGCTGCAGGAGAAAGAGATGGAGAAGCAGAGGCTCCTGTACCAGCAGGCGCGGCTGCACAACCGGGGCACCGCGGAGATGGTGCTCCAGATGATCAGTGCCTGCAAAGGTGCCCTGCACGTGCATTCAGCGCCTCCTGAGTAAACCCACCCTGTCCCCAGCCCGCCCATCCCCCGTGGACCCAGCGGGCACACCCTCCCACCCCTCATGCATGTGGATTGCACTCACGCACTTGCCTTGCAATTTCTCGCCAATTCCTTCAATCCTGATCACCCCTGCATACGCGCCCTTGCACACTCCTCTGCCCCATTCTCTGACATCCCCCGGGATGGCTGTTTTCTGGTGAGTGAAGAACACTGCTCCCAAACTGAGTGGACCATCCGTTGCCTGCCCCGCCCCCCAACCCATCCCCTCCAGGAGAGACGGGCGCCATGGTGTCCTCCACCCTGAAGCTGGGAATCTCCATCCTAAATGGAGGCAATGCCGATGTGCAGCAGGTAATGGGTGAGGGGACTTGGGAGGGGAGCTGTGGGAGGTTCCTGTGCGACCCCCAGTTCCCCCTCCACTCCCACCCCCTCTGCAGAAAATGCTGGATTACCTGAAGGACAAGAAGGAAGTTGGCTTCTTCCAGAGCATCCAGGCGCTGATGCAAACCTGCAGGTGGGCTCTAGTGCACATCTTTAGTGAAGCTGCTTGGTGTGGCTGAGCCCCCAGTCCTCGTACCACCTCCGGTTCCAGGCCTGTTCTCTTGGTTCCAGGAACAGAGACACACTCAGGCCAGCTCAAATAACGGGGAGTTTATTATAAGGATTCACGTGGAACGATAGGGGAGGCAAAATGCCACAGACTTTGAGAACGAGTTGTATTAAGGATCCAGACGGCTGGAACCGGAAGGTTGTTGAGTCTTCAAGGGACACTCAGGCAGCAGGGACTTGGGGCTCTTTCCGATGACCCCTATTCGTGTGGCTCCACTACCGTCTGCCTTTGTTCTCCTCTTGCGGTTGACTGACTTTCGCTGCCTCTCTGAAGCTTTTGCTAATTGATGGTTTCTGTTTCCTTCTGATTTCAACTTTTATACATTTCATCCTTGCCCCACCTGACCTCACAGCTGCCACTGCATAGCTTCTATCAGCTCTTGGTTTCTGCTTCCTCTTGATTTCAGCTCACTCATGGTTTACGATGGCTCACCACCCTCCACCGTGGGGAAGCTACCAGGCTCTGGAAGAGAGGAGGGCAGAGGCCTCAGCACATCTTCACCATCTTTCCTTTCTTTCCCTCAGTGTCCTGGATCTCAATGCCTTCGAGAGACAGAACAAGGCAGAGGGGCTGGGCATGGTGAACGAGGATGGAACCGGTGAGGCCTTCTTGGGCTTCCCTCTCCCTGGGGCATCCCCTTCTTTCAGGATCCACCCCCTCCCCCCCAATTGCCCAGAGTTCCCTTCCACCAAGACACCTTCCCTCCCCAAGAGCATGCCCAGG
Organism: Physeter macrocephalus; assembly: GCF_002837175.3. NCBI lineage: Eukaryota > Metazoa > Chordata > Mammalia > Artiodactyla > Physeteridae > Physeter > Physeter macrocephalus. The sequence goes on along the minus strand of NW_021145370.1, from coordinate 14,457 downwards.
TTTCCCCCCTGCAGTGGTCCCCAGTCCTTCCCCCCCCGCCAATTCCTCCAGAGTCTCCCTCCCCATGGTCCCACCCCTGGGTGTCCTTCTGTGTTCTCACCCATCACCACATTGACCCCACCCTCCACATGCCTCAAGTCTCCAGCCCTGGTTGCTGTTCTCTCATTAATGTCCCTAATCCGAGTTAATTGAGTCTCCTCTTTGGCGTGTTGTGACGTGCCTAACCTTTCTGCCCTGATCCTCGCCTCCTGCCTCTCCACCTGTACCTACCCATCTCTCTCTTTCTCTTCCCTCTTCTTTCTTCCTCTCTGCTTTTACCCTCTTCCTGTTCTCTTCTTTGCTTCCTTGCTCCTTGTCGCTCTTTCTCTCTGTGGGTTGTTTCTCTCTCTGTGTCTGTGCCTTCATCCCCGCCCATGTCACTGTGTGTGTTTTTCTGTCTGTCTCTCTGTCCCCTTCTGCCTTTCTTGTTCCCCCTTTTCTTCTGCTTCTTCCTCTCATCCTGTTGGCTGCCCCAGTCATCAACCGCCAGAACGGTAATTCCCCTAGTCCATTTCCTGTGCTGTGCTGCTGCCACCCCTTCCTTCTAACCCCGAACCATCCCCTCCACCTGGGGGCTGAGGATTTGGGTCATCCAGGGGAGGGAGGGTCCATGCCCGAGGAAAGTCTCGAGATCAGGGGTCCAGAGACCAAGATTCGGGTCCCAGATTAGCCACTAACAACACATGGGACTTCTTACCTTCCGTAAGCCTCAGTTTCCCCACGTGTAAAATAGAAGCTAGAGAAGATGGCAAAGATCCCTCTCCAGATGGATGTTCTCGAACTTCCAGACCCAGATTCGCAGTCCCGAGGTGGGGTGAACCCCTCTCCCACCTACCCTGCTCCCTGCGCCCGCGACCCCACGTTGATCGAGTCTGCGGCTCCCATCCACCAACCAGATTGGTTGCCCCCAAGCAGCCACTCTGATTGGTGTGCATGCCTCCCCTGCGCCTGCTCTGGTTGGCCCGAACCTTCACGATCTAGCCTTCCCTGCCCTACAGCCCACAGTGATTGGCTTCTTTCAGATGCCCGCTCTGATTGGCCCATGTTTACATGCCTCCCCCTCTGCTTCTCCTGGATTGGCTGCTTTCAAGGCATCTGAGCCAATTGGCTGGCGTTGGATTCCCGTCCCCCTGCTCAATCCCCTCCTGCTCAGAGCCTTTGCGTGAAAGTGACTCTGACCCCCGTAATCCATTAACTGCCCCACGCTGTCCTGGAGGGGGGCTGAGGGAGGTAACAGCAGCCCGAACCTCTGCTAGGTCGACCGACACTCCCAGCTGTCACACAGGTGGTGACATCAAAGGGACAGTGATATTGTGGACAAATACTTGAGGCCCCAGCTTCATAACTTCATAATTCAGAGAGGTTCAATAACTTGCCTGAGGTCACACAGCACCTCAGTTTCCATCTGCTGATGTCCTAGACTCTGTTGTCATGGATGCCCGTGGCCCTCATGCTGTCTTTAAAGTGGTGGCTGCTCCTCCCTGCGCGCCCCATGCTTTCTGCATGCGTGTGCAGTGTGCATGGGCCATGTGCATGCGTGCTGTGTCCTGGCGCATCTGATCCCTTCTGGCCCCTTCACCCTCTTCCACCCAGGAGAGAAGGTCATGGCAGATGATGAATTCACCCAAGATCTGTTCCGATTCCTGCAATTGCTCTGCGAGGGGCACAATAATGGTGAGGAGGAGGGGTGGGTGACATAGAGAGAAGGCCAAGGTTTGGGGTCGGACTGGAAGGGTTGCCTGAGTTAATCTCCAGTCTCCTCCTCCCCTAATCAGTGATGGCCTCAATCCCCACATCCAGGCCTTGTCCTCAATCCCGTTGTCGTTCATTCTTTACTTTCAGCCAGTGTCAAGTGCTGCCTGTCCACCTTCCTAAATCTCTCTTGAATGTCTGGAGCCTAGCCACTTTGCTTCACTTTCCCCTCCTCTAGCCAGTCCAATTCCCCAAAAGCAATCTGCCAAAACCCAATTTGGCCCCAAATCAATTTTCACAAATGAGCAATTCGCCACATGCCATTCTTCCACAGGCATTTTGCAGCAGCTGCCAAAGTTCAGTAAATGTGGTAGATTGCCATACTCTGGGTCTGTAGAGGGAAAAATTGCCTGGCATTTTTAAATGAATCCATTAGAACCACCTATTAATTTTGCTCATAAAATACCTGGCCACGAGAAAGGCCTACAGACTTTCCTAACTTAAACAAGTTTGAGTTTTCACAACTTTTGTTCTGGTTCTGGAAATATAACCAGATCAAGGATGACACAGCAAGTTAATTAAATACATCATTGGTGAGAAAATATAACCTCGTGTGGCACACAGCTTACAACGTTAAAGGAATAGTTGAAATTCTGAATAGTAAACATTGTACCCGATGCAGTTTCCTATGACAAACATGTACAGTCTCAAGGTTGTGGTTATAACAGTTAGCGGGTGATAAGAAACCACAGACTGCCCAGAAGTTAACCTTCACGGCAAGAATGGGAGTAATTATAAATCTAACCTCCATAGAACCCACACCCCACTTGACTAGTGTTCTTTAAGGTAAACATCTTTAATCTTCACTTTTTTCTTTTCAACAAAGGATAAAGCATGATCCATTGTTTTGTATTATCATAAGCTCTTATGTCCACAGCTAGTTTTTCTTCAAGGTTTATTAAATACCTTTGTGCCATGTGACTGGGGTTTTCTTTCTTTAACAAAGGTGGAATCAGTCTTTGGGGCTTAGAATGAATTTTATTCCCTGGGTCTATGACTTTTTGGAAATGAGAATGTTCTTACGGTGGGATTTCTCTCTCCCACCAAATTTGCAGTCTGGTCCTCTGCCCAAATTTGTGGATTCATTAACCAGCCCAGTCAAATAAATATTTGAAATATCTTTCAAATCTCAGATGCCTTGCATGTCTTGAGTATTCAGTGCCATTCAGAGCAGACAAAAGCCGGGGAGCCGTATTAACCATTTAGGCATACAGTCTGATTTAAATGAACACAGAAAAAGGAATTAGAAAACAGGGTTGATGGGAAAGCCTGTCCATTTGCTTATAAAATCTTGAATATTTGAGTATACTTTTCGTCTGTAATGTGAAACCAGGCAAAATGGACATTCAGCCTGATATAGTGATTGTGAAGTGGCTATAGGGAAATCAGGTGGAAGTAAAACTTTGGGAGAAAAAAACTTTCAAGGGCTGTTGAAGCCATCCTGGGCAACATGACATTGCTATAACATCAAAAGGATTTAACTGAAGCTTGTTTTCATTGCCTTGATAATTTGATGAATTGGTCATTTGGCAAATGGGTCTACAGAGGTTGTTCTCAAACTCAAGCGTACCTAAGAATCACCAGGAGGCCTTGTTAAACTAGACTTCTGGACCCCATCCCAGATTTTCTGATTTAGTAATTCTGGGGCGGAGCCCAGGAATTTGCATTTCTAACAGGTTTCATTCCGGAAGATGCTGATGCTGCTGGTCTGGGCCCATGTTTTGAGAGTCACTGCTCCAAAGTGCAGCTCTTAACCTCAGCACTCTCTTTAAGGCCCTTTAAGAACAGCTATTGTTTATTGAGCACTTATGTACCAGGTTCTGTCCTCAATTCGTTATATATGCTAAAGCATTAAAACCTCACCAAAGCTCTTTAAAGTAGGGCCTATTGTGACCACCGTGTTACATATGGGTGAACCGAGGCACAGTCTGCCACACAGAGAGGTTCAATAACTTGCCTGAGGTCACACAGCGAGGAATTTGCGCAGCCAACTCCTACTCATCTTTCAGGTCGTAGCTCAGAGGTCTCCTCCTCCAAGAAGCCCTCCCTGACCACCTTGTCTGGGTCAGGCATCTCCTCTGGGTTCCTCCAACCCCCTGAGCTTCCCCCATCACAACCTTTATCATCATCATCATTATTATTCCAGAACTTTTCTCAACCACACACTGAAGTAGAGAGAATGGTATAATAAGCCCCCAAGCAGCCATCACTCAGCTCTAACAGTCATCAGCTTTCTGCCATAGAACAATGTTTTTCAAATAGTGGGAACCAACTCACCAGAGGGTCGTGAATCAAGTTTATCGCAGACGTTCTCATTCCTAATTGCACATTGGTATGCCTGGGGAGCTTTACAAAACACTAAAGCTCAGGTTTCACTCAGCTATTCTAATTTAATTGGTCTGGGATGGGGTCTGAGCACTGGGATATTTAAAATCCTCCAGGTAGTTCTAATGTGCAGCCAGGGTTGGGAGGTTGAGAACTACATATTTAGTGGGTTGAGTTCAGAATTCATTTGTAGTTAACTAGACTAGTACAGGACAGAAAATAGCAGAATGTAGGGCACATAGTAAGGGTATGTGAAACTTCTGTTTCAGGTATATGTGGATGTAATTTCAGATTAGACACGTGTACTGGGTCTCAGTGTAAATATGTACTGGATTTCCTACTGTAGGTTGCAGTTAGAAAAGACTGAAAAATTACTACATGATAATACAAACTTCACAAGGGCAGGGACTTTGTTTTCTTTTACTGCTGTATCTCCAGGGCACATAATAAATGCTCAGGAAATTTGTAGTATCAAAGTATGTGACCAGTCTTCATCTCCCGTTAGCATATAGTATATGCTCAATAAATATGTATTGAATAAATGAACAAATAAATAACAAATGGTTAACTCCTCTGGTTCTTGGTAGGTGCTCAATAAATATTTTTTGGATAAATGAATGACTAAATAACCAATCTCCGATCTCCCCAGCACATAGTAGGCATTCAGTAAAAAACTTTTGTGAACAAACAAAGGCTGAATCTCCATTTCCCCCTGCTACATTGTAGGTGCTCAATAAATATTTTGAGGAAAAAAATGAGTAAATGACTGGCCCTCCACCACATCCGGCACATAGTAGGCCCTCAATAAATATTTATTAGACAAATGGATAAATGATCCTCCATCTTCCCCGAACACATAGTAGGTACTGATAAAGAGTTATTAAGTAAATTAATGATTATATGCCTTCCGGCATACAATAGGCCCTCAAAAAACATTTATTGCATAAATGAATAAAGGACTCACTGTCCACCTCCCCTAGCACACGGTAGATGCTCAATAAATGAGTGACTTTTCATCTCCCTAGATTTCCAAAACTACCTACGGACACAGACAGGGAATACAACCACCATTAACATCATCATCTGTACTGTGGACTACCTCCTGCGGCTTCAGGTGAGGATGGGAGGCCGTCCAGGTGTGACCCGGGCTGGGGTCTCTTGGGCCATGGTTGGCACCAGCAGCCCCTCACACTGTGTCTGCCCCCCCCAGGAATCCATCAGCGACTTCTACTGGTACTACTCGGGCAAGGATGTCATTGAGGAGCAGGGCAAGAGGAACTTTTCCAAGGCCATGTCTGTGGCTAAACAGGTGTTCAACAGCCTCACCGAATACATTCAGGTAGGGCTCGCCCGCTGGGGCGGGGCGAGGCAGTTCCGCATCCCGCGCCCTGCCTCGTGCTCACGTAGAACCTCTCTCTGCCTCACAGGGGCCCTGCACCGGGAACCAGCAGAGTCTAGCGCACAGCCGCCTCTGGGACGCCGTGGTGGGATTCCTGCACGTGTTTGCCCACATGATGATGAAGCTCGCTCAGGTTCGGGCCTCTCTGTTCTTCTTCCAACTGCTTCCAGGCATCCCCCAACTGGCACGTTTCCAAGTTTTGCCCCATCGGTCCGTGTCGCACCCCAGTGCTCCCGGCAGGTTGCAGACTGCTCCCTCTCCGTGGCCAAATCCATCTTTCTTCTGGATTGGCTCTCTCCATGACCCCGCCTCCTCCTCTGCCACCGCCAATCGGCTGGTCATCCATCTACAGTTCACTTGGTCTGACGTTTGGGGTCCGCCCGCTCTGGTCCAGAGCTCCTCTATGATTGGTTGGTGTTCTTTCCCCTCTGATGAGGTCACCCAGATTCGGACAGGACTAGGGATAGGATGAGGGTAGGCTTATAGATCTGGGCCTGGGGCTGAAGGGGTGTTTTGCTTCTTTATTCTGCTTGCGGCAGATGACATCTATCCATGGCATCCATGATGTAAGGTCCCTGTCGAGCCCCGTCTCCCATCTCTAGCATCTTCGTGCTCCCCTTTTCCCCACCCCCCCCCCCGCCCTTTTGCAGCCTTGTCAATGCCTCACAAACACCGTATCCATTTGCTCTGCTTCTGTCTGGTAAACATATTCAAGGCTGCCATATGCGCTGCAGCAGGGCCCAGCATCTGAAACGGCACCATCCACATCCTAGACATCATACGTATATCGGTGTATTTATTACAATAGTTTTCCAGCAGATGGCAATATTCTGTATATTATAATTTCCCAACAAGAAAGAGTCTTGAAAAAGGGAAGCCTTTTTCTAATTTACTCAAAGGCACCACAGGGGCTGGCAGAAATCCTGTCTGGTGTCATCTGACCTTTTGAAAGGAGTTGAGCTTAAGAATGCAATTTCTTAGTGTCAGTGAGTTCAAGTGGGGCTGTTGATGTAATCTTAAAATTCTAGAGGATATTGGTATCTTAGTGCAGAGTTCCAAATCCTGCAGAATTAATTCCTCAGCCATAGTCTAGGTTAAATTGCAAGGGCTAGAAATCCAATGCAAAGTGGTAGCTTACAAAAAAAGAATAAAAAGAAAAGAATTTATCAGTTCACATCACAGATCAGATCCAGGGCCTATAGTGCTGTTAGTAGAAATGTCCCTCTCCTCTCTAGCTTCAGTCTCAAGCAGGTGCTCCCCACGGGCTGGGAAAATGATGCCCTGGGCTTTCATGAGCTCCACTAACAGCTCCAGAGGGAACAGAACACCTCTTTAGATCCAGGAAAAGATCTGCCATATTCTCTTATTGGATTACTAGGTCACATGCCCATTCCTGAACCAATCACCCTGGCCAGGGGAAAGAAAGCTCTGATTGGCCAGTCCTGGTTATATACCCACCCCTACAACCCGGAAGACGGGGTTAGTCTCATATGCTCTCAGAGTGGGATTGTTGAGAGAATCAAGGGGCTACATCATGGACAGGCACACACCACAGGACTCACCCATCTTAGGATCTTGAGATCCTGGAAAGTTGGAATCTTAGAGTCAGGATGCAGAGCTTTGGAACTGTAGGAATGTGTTAGGATTAGAATCAGCAACTCTAGAACTAGCATGGGGTAGAAGGAGCCTTACATCCCATTTATCTGGTACCCTTCCCCTTCCTCCATTTCAGTAGGTAGAACCATTTGAAATTACCCCTTTGTTGGTGAGAAATGACTGAAGACTAGCAATTTTATGTAGCTCAACCTAATGCAAATAGGGACCATGGGGCAGAACTCTGACCATGTTGGAGACTTCTGTGGGCCCTACATGAGACACTGTGACAGGAGAGCCATTCTTCCCAAATGGCTTACCAGAAAGCACATAGCTGTGTCCCACAGCCTTCTTCCTGAACCCAGAATCCCACTTTTTCTATCACACATTCATTCAACAAACATGTGTCAAGCACCCACCATAGGCCAGGCGCAGTGCTGAGCTCTCATCCCTTCCTGGATCTGTGTCACTGTCCCCAGTATTTGCCCCTGTCCGTCTCTGTCTCTCTTGGTTCCAAGCATCTGCTCTCAGACACCCATACTCCTCCCAGTCCTCCTCGTCTGCCAGCCCTTGTCCTTACACGTCACCTGTTGGGCCCACTTCCCCCAAAGTGCCAATCCCACCCCACAGTCTTGTCTCTCTGCCTTTTCCCCTGCTTCCGAGGAACATGTCTGGACTCGGGTCCCCTCGGAGGTAAGAGGAGGAAAGAAAAGGGGTCTTGGGCCCTGCTGGGTGGGTGGAAGCAGCCGGAGGTGGGGGAGGCGTCTCTGCTGAGAAGAGCCCTCACAAAGCTGGGATGTGGGGTCTCTAGGACTCGAGCCAGATCGAGCTGTTGAAGGAGCTCCTGGATCTACAGAAGGACATGGTGGTGATGTTGCTGTCACTACTAGAAGGTAAACTCCTAGTGGGTGGGGGTAAGGGGAGGGTACAAATGTTCAGATGATCCTGAAAATGGCCCTCTGAGACCCAGGAGAGCCTAACCTTCATCCCCATCTGATATCATGTGAGGGTCAATGCATTTAAGTTGCTATAAGAAGCTCAGCAAACACTTATTGGGCACTTATTATGTGCCAGGTCCTGACTGTAGATATAGTAATTTATTGGATTGCCAGAGAAATCTTAATTAGGTGGGTGGCCTGGACACTTTTTAAAATTCATGCACTGAATATTTATTTATTTTTTTTTTATTTGCTGAATATGTCATTTAGCTCTTGCTGCCTAACAAATATCCCCAAAACGTAGTGATTTAAAACAACCATAATTTATTACTAATTAATAAAATTATTTAACTTGTAGACAAAGACTTTTTTCTATAGAGGTTCATAACAGCATCCTCATTCTTTTATATGGCTGCATAGTACTAATTGTGTGGCGATACAGTGATTCATTTAACCACACCCCTATCAATGGACATTCAAGGTTCTTAAAAAATATTTTGCTATTACAAACCACGTTGCAATGAATAATCCTCCTACAATGTTTTAAATTTTTGGTAACTAGTCATCAGCTTTTAAAAATCAGATTTAAAGGGACTTCCCTGGTGGCACAGTGGTTAAGAATCCGCCTGCCAATGCAGGGGACACGGGTTCGAGCCCTGGTCCGGGAAGATCCCACATGCCGCGGAGCAACTGAGCCTGTGTGCCACAACTACTGCGCCTGTGCTCTAGAGCCCGCGAGCCACAACTACTGAGCCCATGCACCTAGAGCCCGTGCTCCGCAACAGAAGAAGCCACCGCAAGGAGAGGCCCGCACACCACAAGGAAGAGTAGCCCCCCCCTCACCGCAACTAGAGAAAGCCCGCGCACAGCAACAAAGACCCAACGCAGCCAAAAATAATCAATTAATTTAAAAAAAATCAGATTTAACAATCAAAAATCCCTTTAAACATTTTTCTTGAAAAATTGAAAGATTCGGTGACCATGCGTCCACATTCTCACGTGGGAAAAATCAGCTGAACTGGATTAAATAACTGTCATATCAATGTTCAATCTGATTTTGATGACTGCACTATGATTATATAAGAGAATGTCCTCGTCTTTAAGAATATATATGTGGAAATGTTTATAGGTAAAAAGGCCTCATGTCTATGGCTTAGTCCTTAATGGTTCAGTGAAAAAAAATAGAGAGGGAGAGGTATTATAAAGCAAACATGGCAAAATGTAAACAATTGATGAATCTGGAATACATGAGGGTTCCCTTGCACTATTCTTGTGAACTACATGTAAATTTGAAATTATATGAAAATTGAAAGGTACAAAAAGAAGCTGGAGCCAGTTTGGGGAGCTCCCTGGTGGTTCAGTGGTTAGGATTCGGGGTTTTCACTGCTGTGGCCCAGGTTCAGTCCCTGGTGGCAGAACTAAGATCCCGCAAGCTGTGTGGCACAGCCAAAAAATAAATGAATAAATATAAATATAAATGAAATTCTGTTAAAAAAAAGGTGGAGCCAGTTTGCTTTAGAGGGGGTGTGGGGTCCCAGTTTACCACAGTCTCCACCTCTCCCTGTTGTCTTGTCTTTGGCCTACCTAACTCATCTATGGAGCTGCCTGGCCTGTGTGGGCTAGTGGAAGGCTTAGGTGGTGTGAGCTCTGAGGTCATGCAGCTCTGGGTTCAAGTCCTCCCCACCCCCTTACTGGCTGTGTAACTCTGAGTTTGAGACTTTCTCTGAGTCTGTTTCCTCATCTATCAAAATGAATAGTGACACACGTTCCTTACAAAGATGAGGTCGTGTCAGTGCAGCACTTGGCATGGCATCTGGACCCACCATTCGTTTATGCCATCGTTATCTTTGTTGGTGACTCCCCCAGCTGTCGGGGGAGGAGGACATAGACAGAATCAGCCAGGTTCACACCTGATGCTGAGGCAGATCAGAAAGTGACCCTTGCCCTCTGAGGGGAGGTACAGGAGCTGGCCAGGATCCAGTGGATCCTGGTGGCTCCTGAGCTGGAGAGGGAGGCAAGCCCAATGGGGATCCAGAAAGGAGGCTCTGTTGAACCACACTGACCTGGGGCTGCCTGCAGGGAACGTGGTGAACGGCATGATTGCCCGGCAGATGGTGGACATGCTTGTGGAATCCTCATCCAACGTGGAGATGATCCTCAAGTTCTTCGACATGTTCCTGAAACTCAAGGACATTGTGGGCTCTGAGGCCTTCCAGGACTACGTCACTGATCCCCGTGGCCTCATCTCCAAGAAGGACTTCCAGAAAGTGAGTACTGGAAGGCGGATGGGTGGGGTGCCAAGTGCCAGTCATGCCCTTCCTGGCTGCCTGCTGCAGGCAAGAGACTTCTCTGGATGCCTCAGTTTCCTTATCTGTAAAACGGGGATAAAATTATCATCCTTGGACTTGTTTTGAAGATGAAATGCGTCAACACAAATGAGGACCTTATTTCTATTATCATTATTAACAGTCATAATATTATCATTATTATAAATAGAGATCAGTTATTCAGTTGATAAACATCTATTGGGCTTCTCCTCTGTGTTGGGCTCTGTGCTGGTACCATGGACACAGCAATGACTGACACAGACACAGCCCTGCCTTCATGGGGCTTATAGACTAACGGGAAAGGCAGTCACTAACGACCACTGCAGGTCTGAATAATGAGGCTGTTTGGAGGGAAATGCAGGAACCAGCTCGGTCCAGGAGCCCACTCACCTGCATCTGCCAACCCTTCCACCCCAGGTAAGCCGCTCATCCGCTCTAAGCCTCAGGCTCCTCTGTGAAATGGGGCTAAGATAATAAATTAACTGTTTCACAGGACTGCTTTGAGGTTAGGCAGTGGGTGAACAGAGCCTGGACAGTGCCTGGAACACAGGAGGGTACAAGAGATGTTACCTATTATTATTACTATTATTACTGCCAGATCTTTTCCATCACCATTTTGTTAAATTTTTCTTTTGAAATAACTTCAGTCTTATGGAGGAGTTGCAGGAACGGTACATAAAATTTCTGAATACCTTTTCACCCGGATTGCCCAAACGTTAACTTATTTATTTATTTATTATTTATTTGGCTCTGCTGGGTCTTAGTTGCAGCACAAGGGTCTTCGTTGCGGTGTGCAGGATCTTTTAGTTGTAGCATATGGGATCTTTAATTGCGGTATGCGTGCTCTTAGTTGCGGCATGTGGGATCTAGTTCCCTGACCAGGGCCCCCTGCGTTGGGAGCTCGGAGTCTCAGCCACTGGACAACCAGGGAAGTCCCCCAAATGTTAACTTTTTACCTCATTTTCTCTATCATGATTCCTCTTTACCTCTAAATACTTCAGTGTGTATCTGCTGAGAACAAGTTCATTCCCTTACATAACCACAAAACAATTATGCAGATCAGGAAATCAACATTGAGACAATCCTGCTATCTACAGACTTTATTCAGTTTTTGCTCTTGAAGAAATTGTTTTCCTTGTCAAGGATCCAGTCCAGGATCAGGGATTGCATTTAGGCATCCTGTCTCTTTAGCTCCCTTCAATCTGGAACCCTTCCTTGATCTGTCTTTGCCTCTTATGATCTTGACATTTTTGAAAAATAGAGGCCAGTTGTTTTATAGGATGGCCCTCAGTGTGCGTTTGTCTGAGTTTTCCTTGTGATTCGGTTCAGGTTATACGTCTTTGGCAGGAATATCAGAGGAGGGCTGTGTCTTTCTCAGTGCATTGTATCAGGAGGCATGTGATGTGGGTTCTTCCCATTACGGTTGGTGTTAGCTTGGTCACATGGTGAAGGTGGTGTTTACCAGAGTCTCCACTGTAATGATACTATCGTTCCCCTTGGTATCTTGTGAAGATGTGCTTTGAGACTATGTAGATATCCTGCGCACCCTCTCAGGGTTAGCATCTATCAGTGATACTTGTCTCAACGATGATTACTATGGCAGTTGATAAATGGTGGTTTTCTAATTTCCCTGTACCCTTTACCTTTACTAGGTACCTTTTTTCATTTTATTGCAGTATGGTTGACTTACCATATTGCAATAAAATGATGTGTTAATTTCTACAGTATAGCAAAGTGATTCGGTTATACATACATATATATTCTTTTTCATATTCTTTTCCGTTATGGTTGATCACCACAGGATATTGAGTATAGTTCCCTGTGCTATAGAGTAGGACCTTGTTGTTTATCCATCCTACATGTAATAGTTTGGATCTGCTAATCCCAAACTACCAATCCTTCCCTCCCCCACCTCCCCCTCTCCCTTGGCAACCACAAGTCTGTTCTCTATATCTGTAAGGCTGTTTCGGTTTCATAGATATGTTCATTTGTGTCATATTTTAGATTCACACATAAGTGCTATTATATGGTATTTGTCTTTCTCTTTCTGACTTGGTTTGCTTAGTATGATAATCTCTAGGTCCATCCATGTTGCTGCAAATGTCATTATTTTATTCTTTTTTATGGCTGAGTAATATTCCACTGTATATTTGGACCACTTCTTCTTTATCCAGTCATCTGTCAATGGACATTTAGGTTGTTTCCATGTCCTGGCTATTGTAACTAGTGCTGCTATGAACATAGGGGTGCCTGTATCTTTTTGAAATATAGCTTTGTCTGGGTGTATGCCCAGGAGTAGGATTGCTGGATCATATGGCAACTCTATTTTTAGTGTTTTGAGGATCCTCCATACTGTTTTCCATAGGGGCTGCACCAATTTACATTCCCACCAACAGTGTAAGAGGGTTCCCTTTTCTCCACACATTAGGTACCATTTTACTGTAAGGAAGAGTTTTCCCCTTCTCCATTTATTTGTTTGTTTGTTTGTTTGTTCGTTCATTCATTCATTCATTCATTCATTTGTATGGGTATAGACTCATGACTTCTTATTTTATTCTAGGGATTGCAATCACTGTTGTCAGTCAGCATTTAAATAAACCCAGGGTCTCCTGAGTTGAATACAAAGTGCCCCATGCCTCCCAGTTGTCCTCTGAGAGCCTCCCTCCCTCGCTCTCTCCCCGCTTCTCAGCCACGCCTCCCAAGAGCTATCTACCCTCGCTCACTCCTTTCTCACCTCCCACTCCTTCCCTGATTCGGGGCTTCTGTCCCTGTCACTCTCCTGAAACTATGCCAGCTAAGATCATCAGTGATCTCTTCACCCTAAATCTCTCCTCTGACTTGTCATCTTGGCAGCGTTTGCCACAGTCAGCCATTTCCTCCCCCTCGGCAATGCCTTGCTCCCCTGGGCGTCTGTGCCACGCATTCCTGGGACCCCCACCTTCCCTGCCAATCCCTCGCAGCCTCTTTTTTTTTTTTTTTTTACAACTTTATTGGAGAATAATTGCTTTACAATGGTGTGTTAGTTTCTGCTTTATAACAAAATGAATCAGTTATATATATACATATGTTCCCATATCTCTTCCCTCTTGCATCTCTCTCCCTCCCACCTCCCTATCCCACCCCTCTAGGTGGTCACAAAGCACTGAGCTGATCTCCCTGTGCTATGCGGCTGCTTCCCACTAGCTATATATTTTACATTTGGTAGTGTATATATGTCCATGCCACTCCCTCACTTTGTCCCAGCTTACCCTTCCCCCTCCCCGTGTCCTCAAGTCCATTCTCTAGTAGGTCTGCGTCTTTATTCCTGTCGCCCTCGCAGCCTCTTAAACATCGCTGTCCCTGAGCCCTGCACCTTCAGGAAGAAGAGCTAATATGTATCATGTTCTCACTCTGTGCCAGGTCCTGTGTGTAAATGAATGTTAATTTACAGTAACCCTTAGGTAGGAAGGACTTTTTTTTTTTTGGCTGCGTTGGGTCTTCGTTGCTGCGCGCGGGCTTCCTCTAGTTGCGGTGAGCGGGGGCTACTCTTTGTTGCGGGGCGCGGGCTTCTCACTGTGGTGGCTTCTCTTGTTGTGGACCACAGGCTCTAGGCGTGCGGGCTTCAGTAGTTGCGGCTCATGGGCTCTAGAGCGCAGGCTCAGTAGTTGTGGCACACGGGCTTAGTTGCTCTGCGGCATGTGGGATCTTCCCGGACCAGGGCTCGAACCCGTGTCCCCTGCATTGGCGGATTCTTAACCACTGGACCACCAGGGAAGTCCCAGTAAGGACTATTTTTTATTCCCATTTTGCAGAAGTGGAAACTGAGGCATAGGAAGGTTAAAGTGCTGTGCTTACGGTCACACAGCTGATAAGTAACAAAGCTGGGATTAGAACTCAGGCAGTCTGGCTCCAGAGTACACTGCCTCCAGATTCACCCACGAATCTAGCCTAATAAACAGTCAATGAGCACCTCCTGGGTGCCAGGCCCTCTCTGGGGAGTCCCAGCTCGACTCGCAAGACCTGGCAGGTTAGGGTGAGAGTCTCAGTAGGGACTGCAAGAGAACCAAAAAGGACGATGCAGGAGCTAAAGTCACATCATTTATAA
>NW_021145369.1:95557-127644 GCF_002837175.3 Physeter macrocephalus | reverse complement strand
TCCTACCTGGGTTATCGCATTAAGTCTCCCTGCTCCTGCCCTTGTCTACATAATGTTCTAAGCACAACAGCCAGCATGATTCTGTTAAATCCGATCACGCCTCTCCTTAAAACCCCTCAGTGGGCCCCCATCTCACTCAGGGTGAAAGCCAAAGCCCTTATAATACCTCCAAGGGCCCTCTGTACCTCTCTGCCTTCACCTCCTGCCTGCCTCCCCCTCACTCACTAAGCCACCCTGAGCTCCATATTCCTTGAGTTCGCCATGCTCCCTCTCTTCAAGGCCTTTGTATTTGCTATTTCCTTGGTCTGGAATGTTCTTTTCCCCGAACAGCTTCATGGGTTTTTCTTTCACTTCCTTTAGGTCTTTACTCAAATACCACCTCAGTAAGGCCTTCTCTGTCTACTTTATCTTTTGTCACTTCCCTTCATTTTTCTGCTTAACACCTACACTACCTACCATATCTGCATTTCACTTATTTATTATCTTTCTTCCCCATTAAAATGTAAGCTCCATGAGAGTAGGGATTTATGTCTCCTTTTCGCTGCTATCTCCCAGTGCTTAGAACTTTGCCTTGTGCATAGTAGGCCTTCAGATATGTACTGAAGTAATCAATCTGTGAACAGCGTTATGCTTCCACAGTTTATCATCTCAAAGGCCCATAAGTAGAGTGACAAACTGCCTGAAACCCAGCCAGGTCACTGAGGTCAGTTTTCAGGTTTAGGGATTCTAGCCCAGGATGACTGTTGACCTTCAGTTTAATGTGGATTTTAAAAGACAGATGACAAAGAATTCCCTGGCTGTCCAGTGGTTAAGAGTCATCACTCTCACTGCCGTGGGCCTGGGTTCAATCGCTGGTCGGAGAATTAAGATCCCGCAGGCTGTGTGGTGCGGCCAAAAAATATTTTTTTTTTAATAAAAAGTTTTAAAAAGGCGGGTGACATTCTGAGGTTAGTAAGTTTGCAGGCTTCCATGTGAGCGAGTACTTTTTATCAGACCCACATCTAAGACTAATCTGGACATTGGCAAACAGCACCTCTCTGCTAATGGTTATACAGACTTGGGCCATAATTCCTCATCCATTGTCTTCCTAGAATAGAAAAGGCCCAAATCAGATGTAAAGAGAAGCAGCCTTATATTTGGCTCTAGTTCTCTTTCTGTGCTTTTACTTCTAAGGCCAGCTAAAAATTTTTCTGCATCCCTATTGAATTAAAAATTAATCAGGGACTTCCCTGGTGGCGCAGTGGTTAAGAATCCGCCTGCCAATGCAGGAGACACGGGTTCGAGCCCTGGTCCAGGAAGATGCTACATGGGGTGGAGCAACTAAGCCCGTGTGCCACAACTACTAAGCCTGTGCTCTGGAGCCCGTGAGCCACAACTACTGAGCCCACACGCCGCAACTACTGAAGCCCGCGCGCCTAGAGCCCGTACTCCACAACAAGAGAAGCCCACGCACCGCAAAGTAGCCCCCGCTCGCCACAACTAGAGAAAGCCCGCCGCAGCAACGAAGACCCAACGCAGCCAAAAATTAAATAAATAAATAAATTTATTTTTTAAAAAAATTAATCAGAAGATACTACTCAATAAACATTGAGTATCATGTGCCAGACACTGAGTTGGCGCTGTGAATGCAGCACTGCATGAACTAAGCAAAGGTGCATATTCCCGTGAAGCTTATGTTCTAGCAGTCTCTTTGAAGACTGACAACAGACAAGAAAATGCAGATAGTAATACATTCTACAATGAAAATTTAGTAGGCCGGTGTGCTATAAGGGATTAGAGGCTACTTAAATGTGGAGCAATGGAGGAGAAAGGTCTTCTGAGAAGCTAACATTTAAACTGAGACCTGGCTGGCTAGGCTCCTGCCAGGTAAGGATATGGGGTGCACTGTGTTAGGCTAGGCTGAGGGAACAAAGAGGCCAAAAATTTCACTAATTCATTACAAAGTTTTTATCTTGCCTGTGCTATATAGTCC
Source organism: Physeter macrocephalus (assembly GCF_002837175.3). Classification (NCBI taxonomy): domain Eukaryota; kingdom Metazoa; phylum Chordata; class Mammalia; order Artiodactyla; family Physeteridae; genus Physeter; species Physeter macrocephalus. The sequence continues at coordinate 125,672 of NW_021145369.1, read as the reverse complement.
AAGACAAGTGTTCCTGGTTGATAGATCTCCTCCAGGCAGTATTCAGGGAACCAGGCTCTTCTCATTTTGTAAGTCTGACATCCCCTTTGCTTCATCCTGCCTGGTGGAAGAAGAGCCAGCATGGAGCAGGAATACCCACTGGCTTAACAGTCCAGCCTGGAAGTGGATCACTTTATTTCCGTTCACATGCCGTTGGCGAGAACGTGATAATGTAGCCAGGCCTGCTGCAAGGAAGGCTGGGAAATACAGTCTAGCACTGCCTGGCTACAGTGCTGTCACTGTGGAGCGAGCAGATTTTGGTGAACGGCTAGAGGCTTCTGCCTCTAGAGCTTTCCCAGCAGAGGCCCTCAGATGTGAACACACAAGCTTGTTTAAGAAACAGAAGGTTGGTGGGAGCTGGCACACACCAGCGGACAGATTAGGAGATGACTCAGGCGGAGAGGCTGAACCAGATCAGCTCTGGCCTCGGAGGCCAGAGAAGAGTTTGGATGTCATTCTAAATGCTCTGACAGGAAGTTGTTGGAGACTTTGAAGCAGGGAGGTTGAATGATATCCCAATTTTCACCAACCCATCTTGCTGGCTGGACAATAAGCAGGAAGGAACTGGATGTTCAACACTTTTTTTTTTGGCCGTGCCTCACGTCTTGAGGGATCTTTGTTCCCCAACCAGGGACAAAAGCCAGGCCCATGGCAGTGAAAGCACTGAGTCCTAACCACTGGCCCACCAGGGAATTCCCAGTGTTCAACATTTTAAAATAAAATCCCCTAGATTAAAGCTGCCTTGTTTTGGTTTCCGCAGTCCTGGAGTTACAGATTGTCAGCACTTGCAGGTGCTGGAGTTAAGGAGTGGGAACCTGGACCATTGCTGTTTTGTACAATCAGCCCCTCCTCCCTCCCCTTCTCAGATGGAGAGCAGCTTCACAAGGCTGATGGCCAAGGAAATACTTACTCCCTCCTCTGGAACTATAAATATATTTGCTTTGAGTTGGGGGAAGGGGAGGAATTAGTCTCTTAAACCATCTTCCACTTCCAGTTATCTTTTTCTTTTTTTCTTTTTTTTTGGCTGCGTTGGGTCTTTGTTGCTGGGCCTGGGCTTTTTCTAGTTGTGGCTAGCCGGGGCTAGTCTCCATTGCGGTGCACGGGCTTCTCATTGCGGTGGCTTGTCTTTGTTGCAGAGCAGGGGCTCTAGGCACGTGGGCTTCAGTAGTGGCAGCACTAGGGCTCAGTAGTTGTGGCTCACGGGCTCTAGAGCACAAGCTCAGTAGTTAGGGCACACAGGCTTAGTTGCTCCGTGGCATGTGGGATCTTCCCGGACCAGGGCTCGAACCCGTGTCCCCTGCATTGGCAGGCGGATTCTTAACCACCGCGCCACCAGGGAAGTCCTCCAATTATCGTTTAGAATGAAGTTGCCGGAATTTGTTCTTATTTTTTTTCCTCTCTGTGGCAGTACACACCTTTGGAAAGAAGAGTAGAGGAGACCTGGTGGGCCAGGTCTGTGGTAGTTTTACGATCTTACCTGCCTTCCCTACTTCTTCCTTCATCTGATGGTGTTCAGCTGTAGGAGACTTAGGTGCGGACAATATTTTTTTAAAAAAAGAAAAAATGAAAATTAAAAAAATAATAATAATAAAATAAAATTTTTAAAAAAAAGAAAGATCATTTTTCCTGTGTCACTGGTTTGGAAGCTAAGACAGATTTGTCCGAGGCCCTAGAGTGACTCAGTCGAGGCTCTTGATGCCTCAGAGTCTCATGCACTTTCCACATGATCAGCAAAGTCTTGTGCAATAAATGAATAGGTTTCAGTTTTGAACTTAATGACTCCCAATACCCAGATTGATGGGCACTCTGTTTTTTTCTCTTTCTTTTTCTTGTTTATTTATTTATTTATTTATTTTTTGTCTGTGTTGGTTCTTTGGTGCTGCGTGCAGGCTTTCTCTAGTTGCGGTGAGCGGGGGCTACTCTTCGTTGCGGTGCAAGGGCTTCTCACTGCGGTGGCTTCTCTTGTTTCAGAGCACGGGCTCTAGGCTCGCGGGCTTCAGTAGTTGCAGCACTCAGGCTCAGTAGTTGTGGCTCGCGGGCTCTAGAGTGCAGGCTCAGTAGTTTCGGCGCACGGGCTTAGTTGCTCCACGGCATGTGGGATCTTCCCGGACCAGGGCTCGAACCCATGTCCCCTGCATTGGCAGGCGGATTCTTAACCACTGCGCCACCAGGGAAGTCCTGTCTTTTTCTTGTTTTTGATAGGTGGGGATGGATTCCGTATTTGAGCTCTGGGCCTGGGGCAATTATCTGCACATGAACACACACACTGGGCCCCCTCCCCTTCCCTGCAAGAAGTCTTGTGAGACTAAAATATACCTCACTTCTCCCACCCACTCACATACCTATGCAAACCTTAGGAATTTGCTAGGTAATGAGACCATAAGTTCCTCCTGAATGTTGTAAAAAGTTGAATCTGACCATCCCCCAATGCGTGAAGATAGAAACAACATGGCAGAAATGCCACCATCTTGCATCACACCTGTTAATCACAAGTGATAATAACACCTGTTGAAGCTGTCTTGTGCCCAAGCCATTTATAGGAAGGTGGTGACCAGCAGAAGATGCTGCCCAGGAGATGGCTTGCTATTAACAGCAGGGAGGAATCGCGAAGCTAGTTTGTTTCACTTTGGGTTGAATGGATTCTCAGAAGCTGGAGTTGCATCAGATAAGTTGGGGCCTGTAGGCACCCTGTCTGGGTGGAGTGGGAAGGGAGTGCACCAAAGCTGTTAGACCAACCGGTCATTCAAGCCAGCTTTCCTCCTGCTTGCCACAAACACCTTTGGACACCAGGCTATTTCTTTCCGAATTCAAAGTAATGTGTCTTTTGCCTTCAGCCTTTTCTCTACCTGTCGAGTGACTGCAGCCTCAATCCCCACCTGTCCTCTGCCCTCTGCCTGGCTCCACAGAGGCTCTTATCTCCTATTTTCCTGAACTCAGTAATATTATTATTTTTTAAATTATTTATTTTGGCTGTGCCTGGTCTTAGTTGCAGCATGTGGGCTTCTTAGTCGTGGCATGCAGGCTTCTTAGTTGAGGCATGCGGACTCTTAGTTGCGGCATGCATGTGGGATCTAGTTCCCTGACCAGGGATTGAACCCGGGCCCCCTGCATTGGGAGCATGGAGTCTTACCCACTGGACCACTAGGGAAGTCCCCTGAACTCAGTATTATTAAGAAAATACCCTGGGGACCTCCCTGGTGGCAAAGTGGATAAGATTCTGCACTCCCAATGCAGGGGGCCTGGGTTCGATCCCTCGTCAGGGAACTAGATCCTACATGCATTCTGCAACTAAGGAGCCTGCCTGCCACAACTAAGACCTGGTGCAACCAAATAAATAAATAAATATTTAATTTAAAAAAAAAAAAAAGAAAATACCCTGGGTTTAGGGATTTTACTTCTTTACCTAAAGAGTTAGACCGAGTCCCTATAGGGTCACCTCTTAGAATAGTACGAAGAAATGTAAAGGGATCCTTGGCTCAGAAAAGGGTACAAATTGTTTCTGGGCTTCACAATTTGCTGTATGATTTTAGGCAAATTACCCTCACCCCTCAGTTTATCCATGGGTACAAGAATTGTTATTTGAATGTTTTTTTTTAAATATTTATTTCTCTATTTATTTATTTGACTGAGCCGGCCCTTTAGTTATGGCATGTGGGCTCTTAGTTGCAGCATGCGGGATCTAGTTCCCTGACCAGGGATCGAACCCAGAGCCCCTGCATTGGGAGCATGGAGTCTTAACCAAGGGACCAGCAGGGAAGTCCCAAGAACTGTTATTTGAGGATACATGAGACAAATGTATGGAAAGCACTTAGTTCAGTTCATGGCACATAGTCAATACTCAACACATCATTATCATCATCGTTGGTACTAAGAACTCTTGCCCTTGATTCTGATCCTGGGTGGTAATAGAATGCAGCAATCTGTTTCTCCTTCCTTTTCCTGACACATACTTTTGTCCCCTTTTCCAGTCACATGAAAACAAAAAAATAACTACTACCATCTTGGGTCTTTCCTGGGAAACTGAGGGATGGGGAGGTATCTTTCTGGTGTGTATAGGGTGGGGTCCATCTAGGATAAGCTGTACAATCGGTGTTTCAGGTCAGTGCTGTGGTGACTGGGTCTGGGAGGCTGAGGGAAGGGTAGCCTGAGCAGAGAAGAGGAGAAACTGGGGAGCTATAGCTGAGAATTGGGGTATCTTTTTTTAAATAAATTTTATTTATTTACTTATTTATGGCTGCATTGGGTCTTTGTTGCTGTGCATGGGCTTTCTCTAGTTGCGAAGAGCGGGGGCACCTCTTCGTTGCGGACCACAGGCTCTAGGCACGTGGGCTTCAGTAGTTGCAGTGCGTGGGCTTCTCACTGCAGTGTTTTTTCTTGTTGCAGAGCATGGGCTCGTGGCACGTGGGCTCAGTAGTTGTGGCGCTTGGGCTTAGTTGCTCTGCGGCATATGTTTGAGCCCCAGCCAGAGCTCAAACCCGTGTCCCTTGCATTGGCAGGCGGATTCTTAACCACTGCACCACCAGGGAAGCCCAGAATTGGGGTATCTTAAGAATAAAAAGGATGACGATCATTTTACAATATATACATATATTGAATCATGTCATGCACCTGAAACTAATATATTATATGACTATATCTCAACTTTTAAAAAGCGGGAAAAAATAAATACAATGATATATATTGACAAAAAAAAAAGGAATAGAAAGGAGGGACTAATGGATGTATCAGGAATATACTTATTTGGGAACCAAATGAGTAAGTGAGCCAGGTAGGAGACTGAGAACTTTAAGTATAAGTGGCTTCAAAACATGGTGAAATTTGGGGAGAGTGCTGTGTGGGGAGAAGGGGAATTGTTACGGTGGGTTTCAGGGCTGAGGCAGTGGGGAGCCCTCAGGATATGTGGAGCAGCTGAAGAAGTGGGATCAGGGTGAGAATTGGCAGGGGCATCAGGACTGAAGATGAAGGTGAGGCGAAGAGGGTGTGTTTTGGAGGTGGGGAGGGGTACCGAGGACCCGGAGTGGCCTGAAAGTTTGGGGCCGGTGAGGGCGGGGAACCGAGGAGTTGAGTGGCCGGGTCCTCTGGGCTGGTGAGGGCCAGGCTGGCCGGTGGGGACCAGTCGGCCGGGGTCTGTGGGCAGCTCCGGGAGGGGGTCTCTGCGCTGCCAGAAGCCAAGGGGCCTGAGAGCCGGAGTCTGAGCATTGAGGGATCGCGGGGACCTCGGGGCTAAGGAAGGGGACGCTACCGATGGAGTATGGGCCTTGGGGGTCTCCGGGAGACGAGGTGTCCAGATCCCTGGGGTCCGAGGGGGCCTCCGGGGGCCCCGAGCAGAGCGGAGGAGGGCCTCCGGGGTCTCTAAGAAAGGCCGCGGCACCTGCGTCTGAGGGCCGACGGCGTCTCCGGGCTCCCGGCTCTACGGGCGCGGGCGCGGGCGCGGCGCCGGCGTCCCAGCCCGACCGCCGGCCTTGGCGCCGCCCCGCCTGACATCAGTTCCTGCCGCCGCCGCCGCCGCGCACAGCCCGCGGCCTCCTTCCCCGCCGGCCGCGCTCCGGAGCCGCCGGGCCGCGGCGGAGCGAGGGGCCGGGCGAGGCGAGGGCCGGGCGGCGGGCGCCGGGCCCCGCGGCCGGCACGACGGAGCCCCCGTACGGCCGGCGGCAGCGGTTGCTGCCCGGGCCCCGGGGCCGGCACGACGGAGCCCCCGTACGGCCGGCGGCAGCGGTTGCTGGCGGCCCCGGGGCCCCGGCGCGGGAAGCGGCGGCGGCGGGGCGGCGGCGGCGGCGGCGGAGGCGGCGGCGCCATGGAGCCGCGGGAGGTGAAGGACCGGATCCTGGAGAACATCTCGCTGTCGGTGAAGAAGGTGAGCGCGGCCTGCCCTCCCCGGCCCGGGCCCCGAGGCCAACCCGGCCCGCCCTGTCCGGGCCCCCGATCCCATCCAGCGCCCCCTTCTTCCCCCGGGTCGTTCGCGCGGGCCGGGGTCCCTCCTGTCACCAGGGCTCGGGACACCGCCCTTACCCTCCGCGACCCCGAGGACGAGGAGCCGCCCGGAGCCCCGGGATTTTGGAGGGGAAGCCCGGCGGCTCACGTGAGCGCCGCTGCCTCCGAGCTATTTTTAAAAAACAAAGTTGAGGTCAGCATCCTGGGAGCTTCTACAAGCCAGGCTCGGGGGCCCTGAGTTACTTAGAGGGGCCGCCACCCGCCAGGACCCCCCACTCTGGGGGTAGCAGCAGAAAAGCTCTGGGAGGGCCCCACCTGCAGAGCATCCCTGGGCGGCATCGCTGCATCCTCGATCTCCCCTGTGTTTGCATCTCGGGAGTGGCAGTCTGGGTGAAGGCCTTGATAAGCAGCTTCCAGTCTCCCCAGTTCTGGGTGACACTGCCTCTGGTCTTGGGAAGTTCCTTGAAAAATCTTGCCCAAGGATGGCCGTTTTGAAGAGGCTTATTTCAGAGCTTTGATTGAGAACCTAAAGTACCTTGCATTTTGGACAGTGACCTGTGGAACATGGTGACACTACGGTGTATGGGGCTCCTTGCAGTAGAGATCAATGTCCCAATTCCAGGTAGAGAAAAAATATGACCTATTAAGGGCATGTAACTATATGTGTGAAGGAGTCAGCTTATCTGAGGAAGGGTCCCAGATAAGGGACAAAAGGTAGAATTCATATTCACTTAAAACCAAACCAGAATTGATAATCATTTGAGGAATATTGTTGGAATGTTTTCCTAATTTGAATTCCTAGTTCACCCGATAGTCTCAGAAACTATGAGATGGTGGTGGAGTCAGGGATGACTTGATGGGTAGGAGGAGGCTCATCAGATTGGTTTAATTACTTCAACAGACCAAAGTGAAGAGAATTCATTAAATCAACCCTTATATTTGTTTTTTTTTAAATATTTATTTATTTATTTATATAATTATTTACTTTGGCTGTGCCGGGTCCCAGTTGCGGCACGCAGGATCTTCCTTGCAGCATGTGGACTCCTTAGTTGCGGCATGAACTCTTAGTTTCGGCATGTATGCAGGATCTAGTACCCAACCAGGGATCGAACCCGAGCCCCCCCTGCATTGGAAGCGTGGAATTCTACCCACTGGAACACCAGGGAAGTCCCAAATCAACCCTTGTATTTAAATAACCGTGTTTTGGTTCGAGCCCTGGTCTGGGAAGATCCCACATGCCGCAGAGCAACTAGGCCCGTGAGCCACAACTACTGAGCCTGCGCATCTGGAGCCTGTGCTCCACAACAAGAGAGGCCGCGATAGTGAGAGGCCCGCACACTGCGATGAAGAGTGGCCCCCGCTTCCCGCAACTAGAGAAAGCCCTCGCACAGAAACGAAGACCCAACACAGCCAAAAATAGATAAATTAATTAATTAATTAATAACCGTGCTTTCCCCCCACTTAAATTCCTCAAAAGCAACATAGGCAAGCAATTTTACCTTTCATAAAGATCAGTGTGGCATAAAAAGAAAAGTCGATTCAAAATGTGCTCTTACTAAAAGGTTCCTCTAAAAGTGCAACTGAAAGCACGTTGCAAACATCCAACGAAAGTTTTATTTAGTTTTCCTGAGCTTTGCTAATGCAATGGGGTATTATTTTTGCTTACTCAAGGAGTGTAGGATGAGCAAATACTTTGTTTAAAAGCAATCCAGGGACTTCCCTGGTGGTGCAGTGGTTAAGAATCTGCCTGCCAATGCAGGGGACATGGGTTCAAGCCCTGGTCCGGGAAGATCCCACATGCCACGGAGCAACTAAGCCCGTGTGCCACAGCTGCTGAGCCTGAGATCTAGAGGCTGTGAGCCACAACTACTGAGCCCGAGAGCCACACTACTGAGCCCGCATTGCCACAATTACTGAGCCCGCATGCCACAACTACTGAAGCCCACACACCTAGAGCCTGTGCTCCTCAACAAGAGAAGCCACCGCAACGAGAAGCCCACGCACCGCAACGAGGAGTAGCCCCCGCTCACCGCAACTAGAGAAAGCCCGTGCACAGCAATGAAGACCGAACGCAGCCAAAAAAAAATAGATAAATAAATAAATTTTAAAAATAAATAAATAAATAAGCAATCCATCTTTGGTAATGGAAGACAAAGGAAGACTGCTGACCTTTCTTATCTAATCTGGGCTGGTTATGGCTTCATGTAGGCCTCGTGTTTTATCTTTAGATTTCCAACTTATAAATAAATGGGGAAAGTCTGGGTAGAAAGGGGGTGGACATGTGTGTAAGCACGAATCTTTTGAGGGCAGAGAGCCACTCTGTAAACCAGCCTGCCATTTATGAAGGAGTTGGGTGTGCTTGACAAGATGCTTATCATTGGATGCTTTTGGACAAGCAAGGGTGCATCAGAAGGTATGTCGCACACTAGAAACTGGAAACCCATCCGCGGGTGAATCACAACAAGAGGCGTGGCTAGCGTCGTGGATAAGAACATGGGTTCTGGAGTCTGGTGGCCTGGATAGAATCCCTGCCCTGCCAATGAATAACCCTGTAACCTTGGGTAGGTTCCTTACCCTCTCCATGCCTCAGTTTTCTCATCTGTAAAGCAGGGATGAAATTAGTGTTGTTGTGAAGATTTGATGAGAGTATGTATGTACAGTGTTTAGCGTGGTGCTTAACCCAGTCTTAATAAGCTGTCTTAGTCTGTTTGGGCTGCTGTAACAGACCACGATAGACTGGGTGGCTTGTAAACAACATACATTTATTTGTCACAGTTCTGGAGGCTGGAAGCCTGAAAACACTGAGTCCCAGCATGGTTGGGTTCTGGTGAGGGCTCTGTTTCGGGCTGGGTTGCAGACTGCTGACTTCTCCCTGTGTCCTCACATGGGGGGGTGGGGGGGGGGAGCTCTCCTGGGTCTCTCTCTTTTTTTTTTTTTTTTTTTTGCGGTACGCGGGCCTCTCACTGTTGTGGCCTCTCCCGTTGCGGGGCACAGGCTCCGGACGCGCAAGCTCAGTGGCCATGGCTCACGGGCCTAGCCGCTCCGCGGCATGTGGGATCTTCCCGGACCGGGACACGAACCCATGTCCCCTGCATTGGCAGGCGGACTCTCAACCACTGCGCCACCAGGGAAGCCCCACTGGGTCTCTTTTATAAGAAAATTAATCGCATTCATTAGGGCTCCACCCTCATGACATAATCACCTCCCAAAGGCCCCACCTCCTAACACCATCACACTGGGGGTTAAGATTTCAACATATGAACCTGTAGGGGGACACAAACATTCCATCTATAGCATAAGTGGTCGCTTTTTCTGTTTGTTTGTGGTAGAGCCATTTCCTCCCTTTCACAAGGTCTGAAGATGGCTAGCGACCTTACCACCTAGACATTGCTAAATACCATTTGGCCTTGTTACCCACTTCCTTTGTATGTTGCGTTTCAGAGAACTATTTTATGATTCTGGCGTATGAAGGGCATTTGGTTTTCTGAGTCAGAGTATCTGCTTCTAATAGGATTCGGTTCAGCTACAGCAGTAGGCTTTGAGGGCTAGCCGTCTTGGGGTCGGATTTGACCTTGAACATCAATCCATCCTAAATTTGTTATATGGCACCTTGAGAGTTGCTTCGCCTTTTTCGTCCATCCTACTGCTAGTAAAATGGTCTAACCGATCCTTTTATAAGGACGTTGCATGAAGAAAATGAGGTGTGATTTCTGCAAAAAAAAAAAAAGATCCATGTGTATTAGCTATGTTTGCAAAGGGTATTTGAGAACTTTTTATTGAAATAGAATATACCTACAGAAAATAGCATATGCCTATGGAAAATAGAATATACCTACACTCCTAAATGTAGAGCTGAGTGAGTTCTCACAAAGTGAGCACATCCACATATCCAGCACCTAGAGCAAGAAATGAACACAGCCATCATCCCAGAAACTACACCCCCAAGTGCAACCACTGTTCCTAAGCAGCGTTGTTGAGTTCAGCTATTTTCACACCTAGATTTTGTGATGCTGAACATGCCCTGTAACACCAGTGCAGTAGCTGATCCAGGGAACCCGTGTTCTGATATGAAGGCAGGATTCCTGGGGGTTAGAGAGAATTGGAGAGTTTAATAGTTAGCACAGTTAAATGACAATGATAACAATGAAAGGCAAGTGCCATATGAAACATCCCAGATGCAGACAATAAAGCTTGTGGTTCCCGATTTGTTAATAGCTAAAGAGAGACGTCCAAGTCAAAGAGTGTTGGCATTTTGAATTGGCATGTGGTTCCACTAAATAGCATCTTCTCCAGGGGAGGGGAGGCAGTGGTTTTCATGAGAGTTTTGTTTTGTTTTGTTTCTGAGGAGCGTGTCTGTTGCATGCGCTTGCAGTCTGAGCAAAGGCTCTGTGCAGTGGAAGGCAGCCTCTGCCCTCCAACAGTTCCTATATTGGTTGGAGGGAGGGTTTAAGAAGTCACCAAGGCAAGGAGAAGCCTCAGAGAAGGCGAGCGTAGCTGAGTCTTGACAAATCGGTAGAATTCAGAGACAGAGAAGAAGTGGGCATTTAAGATAGAAAGTAGGCATTTAACATCCCCAAGGCAGTGGGGACATCCAGGTGGCCTTCTGAGGACAGTGAGCCGACAGACCAGTCTCAGGAGTGTGGAGGGTTCTCCTTGATACGGCTGGAAAGTGCTTTCCATGGAAGCTGTCCAGCACGGTGGATACAAATGCAGGTTACAAATGCAGGATACAAATACAAGTACACAGACCTCAATTTGGGTTTGAATTTTGGGTTTGTCACTGACCATGTTGACCCTGGCAAATCACTGGACCTCAATTAGCCTCAGCAGTCAGAACCTACTCATAGTTGTAATGAGAATGAAATTACAGGAGATGACACACTCAGAGCACTGAGTACAAGGTCTCACGCATAACAAGGCCTGAATAAGGTATTAGCTACCATTAGCACTTGCAAGTGTCTGTATGAACCCTGCCATTTTCTCTTGTGCAGTTTTCAAAGTCTTATACTACACTTCTCTGTTTCTTCAAGCTCATGGTTTGTCAAGACTTTTTCTTCAAAGACCAGATGGTAAATATTTTCAGCCCATGTGGTCTTTGTTGAAACTATTCAGTCCTGCCCTTGTAGCTCAAAAGCAACCACAGACAATCCATACATGTAGCTGGATTTGGCCCAGAGCTACTTTGTATTTGTGCACAAAAATGGCCTCCCCCAGGGTAGGCTAGGGATCGCTTTCAGAGAAGCTGGTGTGATGGCCAGTCCCATAGTTAACGAAATCTCTATTGTCACTGGGTTTTTGCACTATGTCAGGCTTGTGGAATGAATTACGGACACTGGTAAATACCACTGGATGTGTGTCCATGTATCCTGTCTTTCAAAAACATTTACTGATCACCTTCCTTCTGTCCTCACTGTCCTAGGCCCTAAAAGGGTAGAAGTGAGCAAGGCAGATAAGATCTCTGGAGTGGATATTCCAGTAGGAGTGAAACCGTGCATCTCAGATTGGGACTCAGACCCAGCCCAAACCCAGATTGGGACTTGAACCCGGCCAAAACCCACAGTCTTCCAAGTGAGATCACACACCTGGTTTCAGGACTTAATGAAGCTCAGGTTCTCGATGTCTCATCGCAGAAAGAATTCAGTGAGAGCCAAAGTGATAGTTAAGACGTGGATTTATTTAGAGAGAAGCACACTCCACAGACAGAGCGTGGGCCATCTCAAAAGGTGAGAAAGGCACCAAGGTATGGGGTTGTCAGTTTTTATAGGAGTGGGTAATTTCATAGGCTAATGAGTGGGGGGAGTGTTCCCAGCTATTTCAGGAAGGGGCGGGGATTTCCAGGAACTGGGCCACCGCCCACTTTTTGATCCTATTGTCGGTCTTGGAACTGTCACGGAGCATGTGGGTGTGTCGTTTAGCTTGCTGATGTAAGCTATACTGAGGCTCCGGTCTAGTGGGCCATCTTGGACCCATTTGGTTCTAATCGGTTTATGTCATGTCCTCGGGCTATGTTATTCTTTCAAAGGTTGTGCCCTGCCTCCTTCCCTCCTGTTTCAGGAGGAGAAAGTGATAAGTTAGCAGACAAACCAATACAAAGACCTTCAGATTGTGATGTGTCCTGAAGGCCTCGGTCAGGAAAAGGTGGTGAGCTGGCAGAGGATCTGCTGCAGAGGGGGGTGGTCAGAGAAGACTTGCCAAAGAGGTGACATTGCTTCTAGCAAGGGACACTGACTAGGATGAGAGGGTGAGACATTAGTCTAGGAAGACGAGGAGTTGTTTTAAAAAATACACAAATAGCTCAGACGTGTATAAAATGAAAAGTAAGCGACCCCAGTTCTCTGTCTCCTCAGCCCCAATTTGGATCCCCTTAAACAGGGTGAATAGATGTGTATTGATAAAGTAACCCTCCTTGAGAGAATGTTCCTCGGTGGGGACCACCCTGTCTCACAGAGGACAACCCAGGTCCCCAGCGCCCTCCGTCTGTGCGGGTTGCCCCACCGGGCTGGGCTCTCAGTGGCCTTCTATTTCTGGCCAGGCATACCCTGCGTTGAGCGGGGGATCGGGGTCTGCTGACGCTGGTCTAAGAGCTGCAGCTGTTCAACCTCGCCCGGCAGTGCAGCTGAAACGGCTGGGTCCGGTGGTGGGCTTTTTGCCCTCATTTGTCCACTCCACCAGAGAGGTTAGATCTGCCAGTACATTAAAAATGAGCTAAGGCAGCTCTTTCCCAGAGAGGGCCTGGTAGTCAGATCTCTGTGGGAATTACACTGACCATTTGATTTCAGTCAATAGTTTTGTTCTCTTGGCTTCATGGAAAAACTCTTAAGAGTTTTAAAATCTTAAGCGTTCTGAAAACCCCTGATGACCTGAGTCACCCAGGCAAAGAGCTCGATAAAATAATAAATATCCACACACACATTTTATAAACAGAAGTGCTAAGGGCTCCCCCTCCCCTGCCCGAGTCCTGCGGTTGGCAGTAGCTGTCTCTCTGCTCCTCTCGTCTCTCACATCACGGAGGCTACCTAGAGAAGGATGAGTGGTTCCAAGCAGGAACCACTTAGGTGTGCCCCTGACCCCCCGAGTGACCCCACCCAGGCCCAGCATGAGACGCTAGTGGAGAAGTGGTCACTGGTTTTTCTGAGCCCTGCCTGAGTTTTACCGTGGTTCTCCTTTTGCAAGATGCTTCTCTGATGTTAGGGCTCTGTTTGAAGGCTGGTGACATTGTGGTCCTTTCTACCGCATCACAGGACACCCCGGGCCCTCTCTTTCTCTGTGCCTTGGCTCTAGCATTAGGCTCATCCACCTCGAAAGGCCCCGTTTGATGACTGGAGGCCCGGCAGAAGCAGGTCTGCATCAGGCAGCGGCAGCTCCGTTCAGTCGGGGTGGGCCCCAGCCGGCTCTGTAATCACAGTGGACACACGGAGTGTCGGCGGGGCCAGCGGCGATTCCTGCGGGTGCCCCTCAAAACTCACCCGGCTGGAGCCCATTGGGAAAGGAACTTTCCCGGCAAAACTGAAAGGCTGCTGACGGCTGACAGAAACATCAGGCCTAAAAGCTGATGCTGAACGAGGGTGGAGTGGCCAGGACGTCTCCACGTGGAAAGAAAGGAGCTGGTATTCTGGTGCGAGCACTGTGGGAGGAGCAAGCGGGCGTTTGTAGGTGCTGGGGGACTCTGGGTGGGTCGTTCTCCCCCCTCGAGTCTTCAGTGCTCATCTCTGGCATCAGGATTGCCACCACGGCAAGGGGAGTGCGGTGCCTCTGAGGCTGGCAGTGCCCTTATGTCCAAGGGAAGCAACGGGGCTTTTCCCCCTTTGATAAGAAGCTCTCCCGGGTGACCTCAATGCTGATGGAGCAGGGACCCCCGCCCCCCAGTACAAGGGGAAGTGAGGGACCCTGGGCCCAGCGCTCTCCTCCCTGGGGCTGGTTTGGGTGACCGTTCCTTTCCAGCCCCGTCCTCCTCCTCATTGCTGCCTGCTTGATGTCTGGATGTCCTAGAACTTCCATTTGAGGCAGGGGAATAAGGACAGTTTCTGGGACAGTCCATTTGGCTGGAGCTGAGAGTTTAGGTCATTGATCTGTTGGTTGTTATGACCACCTAGGGTTCCAAGAACATCTCCTCTGCTTTCTAGCAAAGCACCTGGTTCTGCCACAGAGACATTCTCCCATCTTATGTATTTGTAATTCATCTTTATTCCTTTTGCTTCTAAGTAGTCACAAACATTATAGAAATGTATAAGGAAGAAAGTGGTCCTTTCCTATAATCGCCCCTGCTCCCTGGCTATCTGTACTTCAGAGTTAGAACTAAAAGAGTCTAAGAAACCCAGTAACATGTAAGAGCAAGGGAAGGACTAATGTAGACTTGAAATCCACACTTAATTTTTGAAAGTAGTCAACTTCTGTTCACACTTCACCCTAAGTTCTTTATTTTTGGTGTCACAGACTACTGAGGCGTGAAATGTCCAGACACGCCAACAGGAAGGGGAGTGATCATAGCAGAAGAATCCTTGCATTTAATGCACTTACCGCCTGCTGTTCACACACACTTCCTCAGTCAGGCTCACAACAGACTTGCAGGATGGATCAGGATCCCTGTTTAATGCATGAGGGAAGTGCGGTTTAGAAAAGTAACTCACCCAAGATTCTAACCCTCATAAGGGGCAGATCTGGCTTTGAACCATGATGTTTCTCGCTCTTGCTCTTTCCATTTCCCTGAGCCTTTTCCGTCTCCATCACGTCTGTCTTGAAATTATAGCAGATAATCCATCCCCACAGGTCAGTCTTGTGGGCCAGTCCGCTACAAAACCACCCGTTCATTTAACAAGTGGGTGCCTATGTTGTGCTGGGCACCCTTCCAGTGACTAGGAATCAGCAGTGAACAGAGCCCACCAAGCCCCTGCCCTCTCGGGGCTGACACTCTAGAAGACGAGACCAGACCAGCGTTAAACAAATCACAGCGGATGGGGGCGTGTGCCCTGCCCCAGGCCCTCCCACATGTCCTTCAGGAACCTATCCATGGTGGTCTCGGCACACTTCCTGACCCTGTATTTACACCTTCAGCCTCCAAAGTCTCTGACTGTCTCACCTCTCAACCTAAGTCGTGATTTAGACAGTGACTGGATGGCCATTTTCCTCAGCAACAGTATGGTTGTCTGGGTGGGGTCACATTGCAGATACGACCGAGGAAGAGGGAAGTGAAAGATGAGCACAGAGCCAGTGAAGGCTCCCAGGCTTTGGAAGACTGAGTAAAATGAGGCTTTGAAAAACTCCCTCCCTCCTCCCTCCGGTGCTACACACAACACTGAATGTGAGCGCTCCGGAAACGAGAGAGCAGGTTCCTGCCAGCTTCTGCTTCCATCGCAGGGGTACAAGGATGGAGTAGAATCCTGCCTGCGGCGTGTTCTTCCAGGCCATTGGTTGGCTTCTAGGTCTCCGGTATTTGCCCAGGGACCTCTCGGGAGGGCCTCTTACATTTTCCCCTCCACTCTGAAAGGAGCCCTTGGTCCCTCCATCAGAGGTCAACCCTGTGCTGAGTTCAGAGGCAGAACAATCGTAGTACCTTGGGGCTGGGACACTCCCCTGCCAGGAAGGAGGAGCATGTAACTGCTTTTGGAAACCATATTCTGTCAGATTACCCAGTTACCAAGAGATCTGTGCCCTCCTGCTGTCATTGTTCAACACTCCAAAGAAAGCGCAAAAAATGAAATCCATGGATAATCCAAGTACCTGCTTTTTTTTTTTTTTTTCTTTTGGCCGTGCCATGTGCGCCTTGTGGGATCCTAGTTCCCTGACCAGGGTTTGAACCCGGGTCCCCTGCAGTGGAAGCACGGAGTCCCAACCATTGGACCGCCAGGGAATTCCCAAGTTCCTGCTTTTTTCAGCTTTTCCCCTGTATATCTTTCAACAGACCTGCCAGTAAATCAGAGAGCCTGCCAACTCCAGCAAACGGGCTAATGAGCAGTGATTTGGGAGGTGGGAAAGAAAGCTGTATAATTGGGTGTATTTAGCGGCAAATGAATGGTTAAGGAGCGTTGATTTCACCCAACTTGCTTCAGGAACAATGCAGGCCCATGGTAAACAAACAGCACACCCTTTATGGCAACCCTACACGTGGTGGTGCCAGTCAGTCCCAGGATGCCACCAGCCTGGGCACAAGCCTTTCCCGGGCAGGGGCATTGGCTGCAGGACTGTGTTTTTCATGCCCACCAAGAAACCAGGCCCGTCGTTTCTGAATGGCAGGATCTCTGACTGGGACTTGTGCAGAGGTGATGCCTGGGTTCTCTAGTTCTATAATCTACTGTAATTGATTGTCGTTGGGAATGAGCTATTTTCCAGGCTAAGGTAGGGTGGGATCTCAGGTGAGGGATTTTAAAATGAGGAGAATGAGTCAGAAACATTGCAGTTGCCTGGGGTTGGTGGAGCCGTGAACACCCAGCGGGCCTTAGCTTCTGTGGACATTCTCGTGTTGTCTAGGAAGGAAGTGGCTGGAACCTTCCCGACATCGCCCCCCCTAAACTCCCAGCTCCCATTCGATAGAGCCCTGGGAGTGGCCCAAGACCCCTTCTGCTCTGTCCTCCTCAGTGAGATGCTGGGATGGGCACTTTCCAGATGGTCACAGCAGGTGCCCCTGACCTTCACTTTTTCCCCAGGGAGGATGGAAGCAGAAGTGGCTCCAGGAATAGCTACCTCTGTGGTATCTGAGCACACCGGGCCAAGACGCTGCAGTAAAGCAGAAGGACCACTGCACAAAGCCAGGAGGTGCAGGAGGTGTCTTCCCTTCCCTGGGCCCCGGCCTCCCAGACCCACGAGATGAGGGTTCTGGCTAAGTGATTATTTTTCTGATTTTCAGTGCATTCAGTCGTTAAAGTTCCATTCACTGAGAGCCTCTCCCTTGCTCACTGTAACTGCCCCCCACACCCTCCTGAATGAGAGGCTCCGGGAGAGGAAGACGGTAAGAGGCCCTCCCGAGCGGTCCCTGCGCAAACACCAGAGACCTGGAAGCCAAGCAACAGCCTGAAAAAACACGCCACACACAGGATTCTACTCCACCCTTGTACCACTGGTGATTTCTAAGGGCTCTTATGCCCTTAGATTCTGAAATTCTTCATCCTGGTCAGCGCCCAGCCTCGTCTTCGATTCCAATGGAGAGTCTTTCCAGAAGTGCTGTCGACAGTAGCCTTCCTTCCCTTGGATCACGTAAAGCAGGCGTTATTGCTCTTTTTAAAAATTTATTTATTTATTTATTTATACGGGCTCTAGGCACGCAGGCTCAGTAGTTGTGGCACACTGGCTCGGTAGTTGTGACCCGCGGGCTCTAGAGCGCAGGCTCAGTAGTTGTGGCGCACGGGCTTAGTTGCTCCGCGGCATGTGGGATCTTCCCGGACCAGGGCTCGAACCCATGTCGCCTGCATTGGCAGGCGGATTCTTAACCACTGCGCCACCAGGGAAGTCCCGGCATTATTGTTTTTAAGAAGCTTTGCTAAGATTTAAAAGACTCCAGCCTGCCTGCCTTATTATTTATTTATTTGTTTACACTTATTTTTGAGAGGAAGGGTGATGAGCACTGGCCTTCTCTTCAGATCCATGAGAGCCTGTGTCTGAAGCCAGTGCAAACTGCTGGTGCGGGATCAGGGTGGGGACGTCGGTTCGGTGGCCGCACCAACCCTTCTTTAGCCGTGTCTGCCATGGACGAGCCCTCATGGGGTCCCTCTCCCTGGGGGCGTCCAGGCATCCAGGTTTGGGGACATCCGAACCCCAAAAGCAATAAATGGTATCACACAGCTTGACCTCTGCCTGTCCTCGGAGGGTCTGCCTCAGAAAGAAGAGCGAGTGTCCGCGAGGCCCACAGGTGCAGCTTGACCCAGCAGGGGCCCCACGGTGGCTAGAATTCCGAAGGCAAGGCAGGCAGAGGCCTCCCACTTGCCGCAGGCCTCGTCCCTCGCCCGTGCCGCACCCCAGCTGCAGCCGGTGAGAGGCAGCCCGGGGAGGAGGCGTCCAAGCGGGTCCTGCAGCTCAGGGTGGCTCCGAGTTTGAGTGGAGCTCGTGTAACTGGGGCCATCGTTGGTTTAATTGGTAAAAGAGGTGCTCTGAGGTCCGCTGGCAGTCCACCTCGCTTCAGCTGGGGTCTTTTCTGCTTTTGGATTTCTACTTCCTAGGCCTGCGCTGGGCAGGCTGTTCTAAGTACTCTGTCGTCTAAAAACATCTGGTCTCCGTGGAGCCAGTAGAGCGGCTGCTGTTACCCGGCGACCTCCTCCCTGAGCAGCGGGGAGCCTCCTGTGTTCAAGGTCGGTGTCCTCTGCGTGCTGAGCAGGGGCGGAGCAGGCCCAGCAGTGAGCCCCGAGGTGGTTGGGCAGCTCACCCGGCCATGTCAGCAGCCTGGGTCTGTCCAGCCTCACAGCCTCTCCTGCCTTTGCTGGGGCAGGGATTTTTCTCCTGCTCGGTAAACCTAGGCGTGCGGACCCCCCACCTCCCCGCCCCAGTGCAGACGTGAGCGGAGCGAGATTTCAGATCCCCGGCTGTTTGCCGGGCAGCATCACAGCCTCTTTGGTCTCAGCTGACCAGGGAGAAGGAAAGGAGGGCACCTGGAACCAGCTCACTTTCACTTGGCCATTGTTAATCTTTCACAGCTGCCGTGGAGTTACCTATTAGGGACCAATTCTGGAAGGATTTCTTGGTACCGACCATAGAACTAGAAATTGTTTCATGGTTATGCATCCATGAGAGAGACAAGACCGAGAGGGCCTGGCTGTGGCAGCTCCGAGCAGAGAGTGGGACTAACCCTGATGAAAATGCCCAGAGTCAGGCATTTCTTGGCTTGCGGAAGTGCGCCACCCCCGTGTCCCTGCAGCCGCGGGGTCTGGCACGGTCTCGTGATGGCCAGTCTTCCCAGAGGGCTCAGCAGGGAGCACCGGCCTCCTGGCCGTGGGAGTCTGGGGTGAGCTGAACCCAGCTCTTCCTGGCCTGGGTGCCCAAGTGCACCCGGAGAACCGGGAACAGGGAGAGAAGAGCAGCTTAGCCAGTCCGGGTGTGGCCTGGGAGCATGACTTGGAGATGAGGCCTGAGTTCAACGACTCTCAGGAAACCATGGCTTTAAAGACAATTTTTTTAAAATAAATTTCTTTATTTATTTTTGGCTGCGTTGGGTCTTTGTTGCTGCGTGCGGGCTTCCTCTAGTTGCAGCGAGCGGGGGCTGCTCTTCGTTGAGGTGCGTGGGCGTCTCCTTGCGGTGGCCTTCAGTAGTTGTGGCTCACAGGCTCTAGAGCGCAGGCTCAGTAGTTGTGGCTCGTGGGCTTAGTTGCTCCGCGGCATGTGGGATCTTCCCGGACCAGGGCTCGAACCCGTGTCCCCTGCATGCATCGACAGGCAGATTCTTAACCACTGCACCACCAGGGAAGCCCTAAAAACAATTTTAAATCTTATTCTCTCTCTCTCTTCATTCTCAGCGGACCTTGCTTATTTTTTTTTTAATTTTTAAAAAAATTTATTTATTTTTGGCTGTGTTGGGTCTTCATTGCTGCACGCGGGCTTTCTGTAGTTGCGGTGAGCAGGGGCTACTCTCCTTTGCGGTGCGCGGGCTTCTCATTGCGGTGGCTTCTCTTGTTGCAGAGCACGGGCTCTAGGCACGCGGGGCTCAGTAGTTGTGGCTCGCGGGCTCCACAGCGCAGGCTCAGTAGTTGTGGCTCGTGGGCTTAGTTGCTCCGCGGCATGTGGGATCTTCCCGGACCAGGGCTCGAACCCGTGTCCCCTGCATGCATCGACAGGCAGATTCTTAACCACTGCACCACCAGGGAAGCCCTAAAAACAATTTTAAATCTTATTCTCTCTCTCTCTTCATTCTCAGCGGACCTTGCTTATTTTTTTTTTAATTTTTAAAAAAATTTATTTATTTTTGGCTGTGTTGGGTCTTCATTGCTGCACGCGGGCTTTCTGTAGTTGCGGTGAGCAGGGGCTACTCTCCTTTGCGGTGCGCGGGCTTCTCATTGCGGTGGCTTCTCTTGTTGCAGAGCACGGGCTCCAGGCGCACGGACTTCAGTAGTTGTGGCACGTGGGCTCAGTAGTTGTGGCTCATGGGCTCTAGAGCTCAGCCTCGGTAGTTGTGGGGCATGGGCTTAGTTGCTCTGCGGCATGTGGGATCTTTGCAGACCAGGGCTCCCCCGCATCGACAGGCGGATTCTTAACCACTGCGCCACCAGGGAAGCCCTGCCTGCTTATTTTTAAATTTTCTTCCCATGAGAATTTTTTCATCCTCCCACCGTCAAGCTCACCAGCCCACCTGGGCTCCCATCTGTGGCCACCCCTCCCCTGGGCAGTGGATCCCACCCCGTCTTTCCTGTTCAAGGACTTGGCTCCTTTACTCCACCCCCATTTTCCTGCCACCTTTTTGGCAAAGCTGGTCAAAGGAGTTTTCTGTATTGCTGTCTTCTCTTTTTTTCCTTCCTTCCTTCTCCTCTTCTTTTCTCTCTTCTAACCAAATTTAATAATAATTTTTACCCCGTGTCATCAAACATCTCCCGTTTTCAAGTTCCAATTGCCTCATCAGTGTCAGTTTACAAATACCTCATTTGCTTGAAACAGGATCCAAAAAAGCTCTGACTCTCCCTGGCGGACTCCTCCCAGGCTTTCTTCCCTACCTGATTGCGTTTCATCAAGGTTCCCGGCCCCTCCCTTTATGTGGGAACGTGACCCGATGGACTGATCATTCCCTCCCTCTGCAGACTGTCTTCATGTAGCTTCTGGAGCACACACTGTCCGGACTGTCCACCTGCCTTGCTGCCTGTGCCTTCTCAGTCTAAAGCAGTGATCCTCAGCCCTGGCTTGGGCATTAGAATTATCTGGGGAGTGTTACTAAGTAATGCTGGTTCCTGGGCCCCACCTCCAGAGTTTCTGCTCTGGTTGATCTGGAGAGGCGCCTGGGCACTGTTTTCCTCCAGTTCCCCAAGTGGCCCTGTTGTGCAGACTGCGGGAGGACCCCTGGTCTGACACTTGAGTGCCCTGGCTTAGTGCTCAGATGCTCCTCTCTCTGCATTCCCAAGATGATCTCATACAATTCCACAACT
The DNA here is from genome assembly GCF_002837175.3 of Physeter macrocephalus. Lineage (NCBI taxonomy): Eukaryota > Metazoa > Chordata > Mammalia > Artiodactyla > Physeteridae > Physeter > Physeter macrocephalus. The sequence continues at coordinate 104,655 of NW_021145369.1, read as the reverse complement.
TTAAATACCATCCAAAGGCTGATGGCGCTGACCTCTCTCTGAACTCCAGACCCATTTATACAACTGTCTCCTTGACATCTCCACTTAGATACCTGATAGATGTTTCAGACTTACCATGGCCAGAGCAGAACTCCAGCTGATCTGGAAATGGCACTGCCATTCAGTTGCTCAGACCAAAAACCTTAGAATCATCCTTGGCAGCTTTCTTTCTCTCCTTCCCCACATCTAATCCATCAGTAAGTCCCTGGGGCACCACCTGCAGAGTAGCTCTTAAGTCTAACCCTTTTTTGCTTCCACCGCTACAGCCAGCTCCAAGCCTCCATTATCCATCTGCACTGGTGATAGCCTCCCAGCCAGTCTCTCTGCCTCCACCTTGGCCTTCTAGAGTCTGTATATACATCACACAGATGCTAGAGCGGCCTCATAACATACATATTGGATTATATTACCTCCCTGTTTTCAGTAACTTCCAATAACTTCCCATCAGATTAGTAATGAAATGCCAAGTCTTTTACCACAGCCTGTACAGCTGCACATGATGTGGCCCTTGGCTGTTCTCTGAGCTCGTATCACTCACATCCTTGCCACACCAGTCTCCTTACGGTTGCCCCTGCCCCAGGACCTTCGCACATGCTGTCCTAACTAGAATACTCTTCCCCTAGTTACCTCAGTAGTCATTGCCTCAGTGAGATCTTCTCTGACCCCATATTTATAACAGACCCCTGATCCCTGCTTTGTTTTTTTAAAGCATTACTCATCCCTGGCACTATATTATGTATTTGCATACGATTTACATTTTACAAGGGCCGGGACTTCTGTATGAGAATAGCAGCTGGTGTATACATAGTGGGTGCTCAGTAAATCTTTGTTGAAATATATGAATCTTCAAGGGTCGAGCCTCCTCTTCTGGCCACTGCTGAACTGAGCATTGGGCAAGAGACCTCTCCCGGCCCAGCCTGTGACAGGTGTGCATTCCTTGTCACCTCTGCTTAAGGCTCTAGACCAGAGGTCGGCAAACTTTCTATAAAGGACTGGATAGTAAATATTTTAGGTTCTGCAGGCCATACAGCCTCTGTCTCATCTACTCACTTCTGCCATCATAGTGCAAAAGCAGCTGTAGATAATACAAAACAAATGGGTGTGGCTGTGTTTTAATAAAACTTTATATACAAAAATAGGAGGCGGACCCACTGGCCATAGTTTGCTGACCCCTGCTCTAGACCCCTACTAATTCTGAAATTTTCAGCCTTTTCCCCAGATTTTCATGGGCGTAAAGGAAACACTCAAAACCACTTGGCAGTCTGATCAGCAGGATGAATTTCTTCCCAGAAGTGAGGAAAGCTCCTCCTGGAGCAACTGTGGCTGATTTAACCAAACAGTACACTTCCTCACTGCTGGGAAGAGGCCAACGTGGGGCAAAAGGATGGAGAGAGCAGGCAAGCTTTCTTCTTAAAGGAGCCGCACCAGCCTTTCTCCTCCATCCATCTTCCAAGAAGCAGAGCTGCAGAAGACACTGGTCTCACGTGCACCATGGGCTTTTTAGTTCCTGTGACTTAAAAAAGAGGGGACTGCGTTTCACTTTCTTGGGTTCTCCTACAACATATTAGAACAGCATATTAGAACAACACTTTGGATACGTCATTCACTCGGGGAATCTTGAAGCCAGGTTGTATGAAAAGACCTGGCTTTAAAATCTGCCTCTGCCACTCACTAGCTCTGTGACCTACTTTATGGGGTTGCTGTGATGATTAAGTTAAGTAGTGTTTGTGAAGTACGTCATCACAGCTGCTAACACTTATGAAGTGTTTCCAAGGCATCATGCTCCTTGATAAACAGCTAAGGTATCATCTGAACCCTCACACAACCTGTAGGGCTGTAGAGCAGGAAACTTGAGTTTAGAGAGGTTAAGTAACTTGCCCAAGGCCACACAGTGAGTGAGTAGCAGAGCCCACATTTAAATCCAAGTTGTCTGCCGCCTTCCTAGTGCACATAGCAAGCACTCAATAAATGATGGCTCTAATTACAGCCAGTGGTCGCTCCACCCGCAAGTATTGTGTGTAACTGAAGAGTAACTTGGAATAAAATTTGGCAGTTGTGCTTCCAGGCAGCATTGTGTCCATTATCCTCATTTCATTGATTCGCTTGCTCAGGGGCCCTCAAATGAGGCCTCGATGTTTGCTCTCCTCCCACTTTCAGAGCCTGTGACCTTCCTGGTGCCGTGAGTGGCTCCTCGCAGCTGCCTCTCCATGGCGGGGGAAGAAGACTTCAGCTGTGCATCTTTATGTGGTGCTTTCTGGCCAGCTCCCAGAGTGTGAGCTCAAGCTGTTGACAGAGCTCCTGAAATTCTTCCGTCACTGACTCAGAGACACTCCCTTTCGCCTTCCTGCTCCTCTCAAGAACTGTGCTGGGTTGTCACATTGATTGAAGGTCTCCTTGTTCCCTGAGATAATGGAAAATTTTTATCAACCTGCTGTAAAAGAGTGGTTAGAGAATAGGCTTTGGAACCACCTGCTAATGAGCTGGTGAACAGAATACTGGTTCTTGAGAGCAGAGAACATCACTGAGTCTTCTTTGCCTCTGAACTTACGTTTAGCTAAGTGATGTGTCATTGGTGTGGCTAAGAATATGGGTTCACTGTTTCTTCTATTTATTTGAAGTGTAATTAACTTACCATATTATATTAGTTTCAGGTGTACAACATAGTGATTCGATATTTCTGTTCATTATAAAATGATCACCATGATAAGTCACCATACAAAGTTATTACAATATTATTGACTATATTCCCTATGCTGTACATCAGGGGTCCCCAACCCCCGGGCCACGGGCCGGTACCTGTCCATGCCCTGTTAGGAACCGGGCCGCACAGCAGAAGGTGAGTGGCGGGCGAGCGAGCGAAGCTTCATCTGTATTTACAGCCGCTCCCCATCGCTCGCATTTCCGCCTGAGCTCCGCCTCCTGTCAGCATTACGGTGAGTGGTTTAATTATTTCATTATATATTGCAACATAATAATAATAGAAATAAAGTGCACAATAAACGTAATGTGCTTGAATCATCCCAAGACCATTCTCCTGCCCCCGTCCGTGGAAAAATTGTCTTCCAAAAAAACAGGTCCCTGGTGCCAAAAAGGTTGGGGACTGCTGCTGTACATTACATCCCCGTGAATTATTTATTTTATGACTGAAAGTTTGTACCTCTTAGTCCCCTTCACCTATTTTGCCCATCCCTCCACCCCTCTCCCCTCTAGCAAACCACCAGTTTGTTCTCTGTAGCTATGAGTCTGTTTCTGTTTTGTTATGTTTGTTTGTTTGTTTTGTTTTATGGCTGAGTAATATTCCATTGTATATATACCACTTCTTTATCCATTCATCTGTCAATGGACACTGAGGTTTCTTCCATAGCTTGGCTATTGTAAATAATGCTGCGTGAACCGTCACTGTGGCTTCATTATTCTTAAGAATGTTGGCTTGGGGCTTCCCTCGTGGCGCAGTGGTTAAGAATCCGCCTGCCAATGCAGGGAACACAGGTTCGAGCCCTGGTCCGGGAAGATTCCACATGCCGTGGAGCAGCTAAGCCCGTGCGCCACAACTACTGAGGCTGCGTTCTAGAGCCCGCGAGCCACAACTACTGCAGCCCACTTGCCTAGAACCTGTGCTCTGCAACAGAAGCCACCGCAGTGAGAAGCCGGCACACCGCAACAAAGAGTAGCCCCCGCACACCGCCTACAAGTGTATAGCTGATTCACTTTGTTATAAAACAGAAACTAACACACTATTGTAAAGCAATTAGACTCCAATAAAGATGTTTAAAAAAAAAAGAAATGCATACAAGGGGCTTCCCTGGTGGCGCAGTGGTTAAGAATCCGCCTGCCAGTGCAGGGGACACGGGTTCGAGCCCTGGTCTGGGAAGATCCCACACGCCGTGCGCCACAACTACTGAGCCTGCGCTCTAGAGCCTGCAGGGCACAACTGCCGAAGCCCGTGTGCTAAAACTGCTGAAGCCCTTGCACCTAGAGCCCGTGCTCCGCAACAGGAGAAGCCACTGCAATGAGAAGCCCACGCACTGCAACAAAGAGTAGCCCCCGCACACCGCAACTAGAGAAAGCCCGCACGCAGCAACGAAGAAAGCCCAACGCAGCCGATAGATAGATAGATAGATAGATAGACAGACAGATAAAAGAATCTTGGCTAATATTTACTGAGCACTCGCTGCTTGCCAGGATCTATGCTGAGCCTTTTGCATGCTTTATATCATTTGATCCCCTAAACCAATAGACCTTTCTGCAATGATGGAGTTATCTATATCTACACTGTCCAGTACAGTAGCCACTAGCCACTGAACGTTTGAAATGGGGCTAGTGCAACTAAAGAACTGGATTTTTACTTTTGTTTAATTTTAAATTTAATTAAATCCAAATAGTCACATGTAGCTAGTGGCTACTGTATTGGACAGCTCAGCTCTAAACAATCTTTTGAATCCATTTTACAGTTGAGAAAAAAATGAGGGTTAGAAGGTTAAGTAATTTGCCAAAGCTACTCAGCTCTGTAGTAGCAGAGCCAGTCTTTGGACCCATGTTTCCTGTCCAGAGCCCTTGCTCTTCACCACCGTGTTATACACTCTTTCTATTATACTTTTTGCAGAAATTGTCTCCTGGTTAATTGTCTCCTGGTTACAGACTGTTCCCTAACTCTTAGTACCATGTGTATGTATGCAGCCTCTCCCCTTCAAATGTGCAAGACCTATCCAGAGAAAGCTGGAAAACTTAGCAAAGGATGTAAAAGAAGACATGCATAAATGGAAAAAAAAATTCCACGTCCCTGGATGGAAAAACTCAAGTTTTGCAAAAATACCATTTCTCCTCCAAATAATCTCTGGATTCAGTATAATTCACCTCCAAATCCAGAAAGTAATTGTAATGAAATATTATTCTAAAAGAATGTGCCAGAATAGTCAAAACAGTTTTGAAAAAGAATGCTTGGGGAATGGGGTGGCCTCATTCTGTCCATATCAAAATGTTGAATAAAGTGAAAATACTTAGAAGTAGGGGACTGACACTGGAAGAAACAATGGATCAATTAAACAAAATAGTCTAGAAAAATGGCTTATTAAATCACAAATCAGTAGGGGACTACTAATAAATGTGGAAAATGGGTTCTCCATTCAGAAATTAATAAAGCTGGATCCTCACTTCATGCCAACACATAAAGATCTAAACATTAAAAAAGAAACCAAGAAAGACCTAAAACTATAGAAGAATAAAGGTACTTTTGTAATATTAGACTGGGAAAAATGGGAAACTATAAAGGAAAGATTGACAGATTTGACTATACAAAAAAAATAAGAATTTCTCAATAGGAAAAAAAAAAAGCGCCATAAGCAAGGTTTAAAGGCCAATTGAAAAATAAAATGAAAAAGAAAGGTCAGTTGACACTGGGCAAAAACAAACGAAAACAAAAACATCCCACATAGCAACATACAAGATTAAAACTTTAACAAACAAAGAGCTTCAACAGAGCACTAAGAAAAAGACAAGCAGGGCTTCCCTGGTGACGCAGTGTTTAAGAATCCACCTGCCAGCGCAGGGCACACGGGTTCGAACCCTGGTGCGGGAGGATCCCACATGCCAAGGAGCAGCTGGGCCTATGCACCACAACTACTGACGCCCATGGGCCGAGAACCTGTTTTCCACAGCAAGAAAAGCCACCGCAAGGAGAGGCCCGCACACTGCAATGAAGAGTAGCCCCCCACTCGCCGCAACTAGAGGAAGCCCATGCGCAGCCACGAAGACCCAACACAGCCATTAATTAATTGATTAATTAATTAATTAATTTAAAGAATAAAGAAGGAAACTGCCAAACTGTTTTCCAGAGTGGCTGTACCCTTTAAAAAAAAAAGCAACCAGAAGGTTGGGCAGAGGTCTAAATAGGCAATTCACAGAAAAAGAAATACAAATGGCTAATAAGGATGTTCTACTGCATTAGTGATCAGAGAAGTACAATTTGAAACAATTAGATACTATTTTTCACCAACTGGACTGGCAGAAATTTAGACTAATTATATCCAGTGTCGGCCAGCATGACGGAGTGTAAATCAATCCAACATTTTAAAAGGGCAAATGGCAAGACCCAGCCAAATTGTAAATATGTGTGTTCTTCAGCTCTGTGTTTCCACTCTATATACTGTTCCACCATACAGAAATACCCACCCAGGCATCCCCGGATGTACATTGCGGTATTGTGTGTGACATCAAAGAAGTAGAGACAACAGCTATACCTAACAACAGTTAAAGCATGGCACAGCATATTTTAGAATACACTTGTGGCTGTAAAAAAGAATGGAGTGGATCTGTATATAATGATATGGAAGTATACGTTTGACGTATTGTTAAGAAAAAGGTTTCAGAACAATGAGTACAGCGTGATCCCATTTCACTTTTTTTTTTTTAAGTCTATGTATGCAGGAAAAGAGTTGGGAGGGCACACACACAGGCTGTTCACAGTGGGGGACAGGGGAGAGGAGGTCTTTACATTTATACACACTTCCATGCTTGCTTAAACTTTTACAATGAGCAAATACTGCTTTCAGGATATTTATTGTTTAAGGTATCTTGACCTGAAAAAGGAGTCCGAGTTCCAGCCGTGGCTCCCTCACTTAGCTGAAAATCATAGTGAAGGACTTAACCTTTGTTGGCCTTAGTCACCTTCTCTGTTTAAAAATAAATCAGTAAAATTTTAAACTTTTCCATGTTTTTCAAGCATGGTGGGTGTGGCTACTTTTATAATCAAGAAAATAAATAAGCCTCTGTTTTCCTTCTTTAATAAGGGAGTTGTACTAGTTCTCTAAAGATCCTTCCAGTTCTAACGTCTAAGAATCTCTGATCTCAGATTTACTTGGATTTTGAAATTTAAAAAAAAAAAAAAAAAAAAGCTGGCCCCCGATGTCATGGTTCTCAGTACTAACCCGTGCAGGCATACCTTCGGCCACTGCAGTTTTCGTAGGCTCTTTGCTCTTTCTTTCAGTTCTAGAAACCTCTCCTCCTGGGGCTCTGTTTTGCCTGCCTCTTGGGAGGAGGGGCAGACCCTGCAGGACCGAGGCCTGTCCGGGGCCAGCAGGGCTGCTGGGCTTACTCCAGGCCACAGAGTAAGAGAAGCTGTTTTTGTTGTGGGAGCTGCATTGTTGGCTTCTCGCCAAGAGCGCGTGCTTGCTGGCGTGGTCGATGTGTCCTGTCTGCTGCTGCTGTCTCTACCACTGCTTCCAGAAAAAACTTGGGAGCACGTTTCCCCAGAGCCAGGAGCTTAAACCTGAGACGGTGTACAGGGATGAGTGCTCTTTTTTGTGTGTTCTTCCCCCTTCTGGCCATTAGAAGGGCAGCGGCAGAGCAGAGTGTGGCCCAATGAAGTGGGAAAGACTTTTCTCCCGGCGCTTCGTCTGACAGGGCCCCCTCCTCACTGTGGCTGCAGAGAACTCAGTCCTGAGCTGGGCTTTCTTGGCCTTAACGGAGCTGGGCGAGCTGCCCTTGCCTCCATCAGCCTGCGGGGGTTTCCCCAGCGCTGCAGCTTATCTCGCCTACTGGCCAAATCTCCTCTTTTTAGTCCAGCCTGGGAACAGTGTCCTTCTTGGTGTGGGGCTTGACCTGAGCCTGGCAGGTACCTGGATCCATATCCAGCCTGGCCAGCTTCCTCAGGTAAGTCCAGCGTCCCATGTCAGCCTCTGGCAAGAAGGCCGTCGGAGCAGGTGCCCATGTCCATCAGCCCTTAGTTTGTGCAGAGGGACAGCTCCAGGCAGGGCCACTGCGTGGCCAACTCCAGGGGCGGGGCAGGGCGATTTACACTGGGCACTGAGTGTTCATTTATATACATAGCACTGTAGGTAGTGCCTCTGGAGTTGTGTAGCTCGGTGGCCCTGGCTTGAAGCCTGGTACCACCGGAGACCCACATCATAGACCATGAATTCCTCACCAGCATCAGGCTGTCATCGTGCCAAGCACTTACTGAGTGCCTCGTGGGGACTGGGCTCTAGGTGTCCTCCTGTGCCCTCTGGAACATGCAGTTGGTGTAGGCAGTTTGAGGTCGACTCTCTGCTCGTCAACACAGATACATCCTTTGACTGGTCTTCTCAGCTACCTTCTTGATTCCAGAACTTCCATGGCCCTCCTCTTTGTTATCCATTTCTAATCTGGGGGAACTTTTCCTTCCTTCCTTTCAGTTGCAGAGCTACTTTGCTGCATGTGAAGATGAGACCCCTGCCATCCGGAACCACGATAAGGTCCTGCAGCGTCTGTGTGAGCACTTGGACCACGCCCTGCTCTATGGGTGAGGAGGGGCCTCCGGAGAGGGCTGTGCGGGGCAGCAGGGCAGGACCCCTGAGGCCGTGAGGGGCCTCCAGAGGCAAGTCCCTCACCTTGCGTGCCTTTTATTTCTTCTTTCCCCTAGCAGAAAATGATTTGTCTCGCTCAGGTGGGCTGCAGACTGTCTGGGTTATCCCAGTAATCCGTCTCTGAGCGGGCATGAATGACTGGGGAAAGGATTAGCGACACATGAAATGGTGGTGTGAAGGCCTGGTGGTTGCCTGTGGGTCCCGCTGGGAATCCCTTGCTTTCAGCCTTGAGCTTCCTCCTGACACGAAGGCTGGTGGACCAACTGACTGCAGCTTCCCAGGGTGGCCCCGTTTAGGTCATAGCAGCTCCTGTCCTATTTTCTCAGACTGCAAGACCTGTCATCTGGCTACTGGGTACTCGTGGTGCATTTCACCCGGAGAGAGGCCATCAAGCAGATCGAGGTGCTGCAGCATGTGGCCACCAACCTGGGACGCAGTGAGTAGCACCAGGTGGACTCGGCGAAGGGACCAGTCCCGCCCTCCCTGGGGGCAGCTTGGGGCTCAGGTGTGACCTCGGGGTCCGCCTGGGAGGCCGGGTGCCTTGTGGTGTCCAGTGGCGGAGGCTTGTTAAAATGCCAGCGCCCTTGGGCTTCCCTGGTGGCGCAGTGGTTGCGCGTCCGCCTGCCGATGCAGGGGACGCGGGTTCGCGCCCCGGTCCGGGAGGATCCCACATGCCGCGGAGCGGCTGGGCCCGTGAGCCATGGCCGCTGAGCCCGCGCG
>NW_021145369.1:89336-95546 GCF_002837175.3 Physeter macrocephalus | reverse complement strand
CGTCCGGAGCCTGTGCTCCGCAGCGGGAGAGGCCCCAGCAGTGAGAGGCCCACGTACCGCAAAAAAAAAAAAAATGCCAGCACCCTCCACGAAGCCTCTCTTCTTCCCGCACATGACATTTGGCCGGAGCATCGTGGCTGTGAGGAGGGAAAGTGAGATGCTGAAGAGAGCGGGGCTCCTACCAAATCCCAGCCCGAGCACCCGGTGGGGGGTCTCGCCTCTCTCCCTGAGCCAGGGCCGGTGTCAGCTACAGGATCAGTGAAAAGTCCTTGCATTTCTCAACCCATCTGGAGTTTGCGATCCGCCCCGTTCACCCAAGTTTCCTGGCCAGTTACAGGCTAGGGTCTGACGGGGAAAATCAAGATCTCAGGGTGCGGCGCTCCGTCAGGAGAGAAGGCTGCTGGGGCGCTCGCTCCCCTCGGCCGTTCTTCGTGCCCTTGCTGCCCTTGCTGGGCCAAGGAAAGCCAGCACCCCGCCAGACCTTCCTTGTCCTTACTCCTGCCCTTTGTCTGCAGGCCGGGCCTGGCTGTACCTGGCCCTCAACGAGAACTCCCTGGAGAGCTACCTGCGGCTGTTCCAGGAGAACCTGGGTCTCCTGCACAAGTACTACGTCAAGTGAGTGTCCGGAGTGCTGTCTCGCCCCGCTCCAGGGCGCCCGAGCCCCGTCCCAAAGTCCCCTGTCACACGCAGACGCCACGCTGTGGCACCCCGAGGCCTAGCCTGGCGGTGCGTGCTGAGGACACGTCAGTGGTGGCCAGAGGGCCCGTGGAGCTTGCCTGTGACGGCTCTGGCCAGGTGTGCGGGTTCCGGCCGGGCTCCTGTGAGCCGTCTGGTGCCTAGTCAGCCCCTGCCTGAGCCTCCACCCAGGCCTCCGTCCTGACTGGAGCGCTCAGCCTCTGCTGGGGTTGCCGCGGGAACGGGGGATTTAGAGCAGCTGCCGAGAGCTGCTGCGGGCCCCGTATCTGAAGACACGGGCAGGGCAGTAAAGTGTCGTTGTGTGGCTCCAAAGCCATCTGGAGAGTGCTGGAAGGGGGTGGGTGGAGGCCGCGTCAAGCTTGGGGTGGAGGGATGTCACGTGCCGAACCTCAGCGCAGCTGGCTTGCAGGGGAGGTGGGGCCGCGCTGGTAACCAGACCCAGAGCTACCCTCGCCCCTTCCCGTGTCTCGCAGGAATGCCCTGGTCTGCAGCCACGACCACCTGACCCTCTTCCTGACCTTGGTGTCTGGGCTGGAGTTCATTCGGTTCGACCTGGACCTGGTGAGACGCCGCGGCTCTCGCTGCTCGTGGGGGCAGAGGGGCGGGCGGGCTGGGCGCGTGGTCCCGCTCAGGGAGCCTGACGGGTGTGACTGAGCCTGAGCGTCGTCCTCTTCGTTCAGCCGAGGGAACAGCTCAGGGTCTGACCAGTGGAACGGTGTGGGGTTGAGGTGATTCTCTCTTGGCCAGAATTCCTGGTTTGGGGGACTCCTTCCTGTCTCTCCGTCCCACTTTGGAGAAAAGCCGCATTGCCTGGAGCATTTTAGCACTGGAGTATTCTCCCTGGCGATCAGGACGTGAGTCGCCGTCAAGAGACGAGGCAGCTTCATCCCTGTGCCTCCCGGGATCCTGCAAGCCTCTCAGCTCCCTGCTTCCCGGCCTCACGGTCACGGGCACGGTCACGTCACGCACTGGAGAGGTGCAGGGCGGCCCAGGAGCTGCAGAGGCTCCTCTGCGGTCTTGTCAAGATGCACGCAGCCGCCCCGTCCTAGTCGGGTCACCAGCCTAGGTCCCAACCCCGGCAGCACAGACCAGAAGAGGAACTTGGCTATTGAAAAGTAGCAGCAACTGGAGCAAATGAGCGACTCTAATATACGAGAGGTCAGGGAGGGTCAGAAGGCCCAGTGGGCACTGTCATCTCCGGGCCCCAAGTCCACAGCCTTATGAACCACAGCCGTTCACAGTCCTCCCTTTAACAGCTTATTTCTGGATTTAGCACCTTAAGGACATAGATTTCCAAAGAAAAACCGGCCTGGGAGGGTGTGAAGGCATATCCTCGGAAGGCCGTGCCTTCGGGCCCACCGAGGCCTCCCGTCACCCAAGCCTGCCTCTCTCCCCAGGACGCCCCCTACTTAGACTTGGCCCCCTACATGCCCGACTACTACAAACCCCAGTACCTGCTGGACTTTGAAGACCGCCTCCCCAGCTCGGTCCAGGGCTCGGACAGCCTCTCCCTCAACTCCTTCAACTCCGTCACCTCCACCACCCTGGAGTGGGACGACAGTGCCATCGCCCCATCTAGCGAGGGTGAGTGCCCGGGGCGGGGAGGGCTCCGGCCTCTGCGGCGAAACGGATTCGGAGCCGCATAAGCCTGGCCGAGGGGAGTCTTTCTCGGCTGGTTCTGGTCCAGTGGTGGAAATTCGGAGTTAAACGGGGCCAGTCGTTTCCCAGATCTTCATCTCCTCAGGGTCCCTGTGGTGGCTCAAAAACTGATTGTGGGGGTAAAAAGCCAAAATGAGATCTTAACGAATGTTAGACCCTTTTCCAGCAACCTGTAGCCATATGCCCAGGGCAGTTCTCTGAGGTCGGGGGGATTAGCAGGGCAGCCTGGAAACTCTTCCTGACATTCCAGGGGTGAGTGCCACCCACTTCAGGGGAGTTCATCCTGCCCTCGATTCTAGGTGGAAAGAGGCTATGAGCAACCCCTAGAAGGAGGAGGGAGGACCCGATGGGTCTAAAGTTTGGAGGAAGACTCGGCCCTCTTTCCCGTGGGTCCATCGATTTCCGAGTCCCTCCCATACCTGCCAGCATGTCCCTGGAGGAGATCACACTCATGCCGTCAAAGACGGAAAAAGAACGTCCTCACGCCTGTAGGTCATTTGTTATCTTGGTCCAACAACTGGTTGGGACAGCCTGATTTCTTCCAAACCTTCGGCCTTCATCTAATAAAACTGGCTGTTTTCCCACCTTCGTCCCCTGTGGGAAACCGGAGCTCTTCATTTATGGTACCCCACCCCACCTCCAGGGAAGGGGCTCCAAGCACAAGTTCAGCCCCAGGGACTCCCTAGAATTGCATTAACATTGAGACCTTGACCTTCTTCTTTCTTTATTTCTGCCTGTGCTGTGGCACTGTGTCCCAGGGAGGGACATAGACTCACTGTTAGCAAGGCTTGTGTTGCTCGTTGTAGAAGCAGGAGGTGGCAGCTCAGTCTCCTTGGGTTGGGCTCGGGGGCTGCCGCCAGAAGCCGGAGGGACGGGCCCCAAGGGAGCGGCCAGATTGCCCAGGGAAAGAAGTGTCCCCTTGAGCCCACCTCATCTCAGCTGCTGGGGGTGGAGGGAAGGAAAGCAGGGATAGGAAAGGAGGTTAGGTACAGGGGAGCCATGTTCTTCTGGGGTTGGAACCGGTTGCCCCCAGGTCTTTCTAGCCGGTCAGAGGCTACTGGCCCGGTACCAGAGTTGAGAAGGAGCTGGGGTCCTCAAAGTTCCCCTGAGGTTGTCAGATAAAATGTAGAAAGTTTAATTTTTCCTCTCTTGTTTTCTCCCCATGTCTCCCACCCTGTTGCCCCCACCCTCCCTGTCCTTCCACTGCCTGTGTTTCTAATCTTCAGTTTTGTCCCTCATTTTTATAGATTATGATTTTGGAGATGTGTTTCCAGCAGTGCCGTCTGTACCCAGCACAGACTGGGAAGGTGGGACAGAGTCCGCTGTTACCCTCTTTTCCTGTTGTGCAACGTTTCCATACCAAGCTTGCTGCATGATTCAAAATCAGCTCATTATTTATAATAATGTCAATGATCATAATAAAGCCAAGTTTGGTGTTCTGATAGATGGAATTCTGCAGTAGGAGAACTTGACCTTGAGTCCTAGGCCAACCCCTTCTCCCAGCGCAGGACTCCTGCCTTTATGCAGTGGCCTTGTGGAGTCGCGAAGTGTCTGTGTTTCAGGGACACACGGATCACCCTTCCTGATTCCAGTGCCAGTCGATGCACCAGATGTGTGCAGGGAAATACTGCCTTTGAACATGTGGGTTGTAAGCGCCTATTTAGGTCAGATGCGCTTCTGTATCAGAAGCATCAGGAAGCAAAGGCAGAGGGGCTTGATTCTGTTCTTAATGGCTTCCTCTCGGGTGTTTCTGAAAGAGATTGAGGTCCAAACGAGGGAAATTGCCCTGGCATGACTGAAACTCCCTCTAGGGAGATTCTCTTTGAAGTTTTAAGTCCGACTAAAATAAAATCTGTCAACCCTCCCACCCTGTCCGCTAGGTGGCAGCAATGCTTGGGCATTTTTCTGCTGGTGACGCCACTTCTGGGCTTGAGAACAGTGAGCTATTCCCAGGATTCCCGGGATCACTCCAAGCAGAGGACATGTTTCTGAGAAGGTTAATCCTTCCTCCTTAAAGCTGAGGCCATAACCAGACCCCACTTACTAAACAGCCTCCTGCCCTGTGGGCCACTTCCACCCAGGATGGGGGCAGGGGGGCAGCCTCTGGAGGAGGAGGTGCCCACTGGTCACCCAGAGCCGCGGGACGGCGGTTCTCCCTGCTGCTCGGAGCTGAGCCCCGTGTTGTTAGAGCCGTCATCTGAGTCATGGGTGATAGATGATCTTTTCCCAAGTAGTGCAAGTGTGCAATAGCTTAAGTTTGAGGGAAATAAGATATCGCATTGGGAAAAATAAATTATGTCATCTGGCCAACAGAGTACCATGGAAGAGTCCCCCGTTTTAAGTTCAGATTAGCTTGAAATCCAGAATTCCATCATAACAACATCATTTATCCTTTCAGCCTCTCTTCTCGCAGCGCACATGCTGGGCATTGATTCCCCCCGCCCCCGCCGCCCCCCGATCTAACAACTAACCCCCTCCTGACCCAGCTACCTGCTGCCTGTTGCAGTCACTTGACAAGCAGGGCCTGACCCTCGTCTGCAGCCCTCCAGAGCTCCCTGTGGCCTGAGAACTAACAGCCCAGTCACACTGCTTGCTCGGGCCGGGCCAGGCCAGGCTCCAGGGCGGGCTGAGATTGTCCCAGCAGCGACCTCCTACTTTCCTGAGTTCCTAGAGCACTGAAGAATCCCTGAGCCGGTTCTGGAAGCTGACTTGGGGAGGCTTTGTCTTCTCCTCAGACCTGGAGGAGAGCAGGATTTGGAGGGCAGCTCTGGGCCCTGGGGTGGGGATTGGGGAGGCCTTTCCATGGTCCTTGGCTCATTTACATAACTGGTGGGCAGGGGCTTCCCTGGTGGCCCAGTGGTTCAGACTCCGTGCTCCCAGTGCAGGGGGCACGGGTTTGATCCCTGGTCGGGGAACTAAGATCCCACATGCCGCCGCGCAGCACAGCCAAAACAAAAAAGAACTGGTGGGTATCCCAGCCTTGACCCCCGCCACGTCCGACGGTCTGCTTGCCCACCTCTTGGGACCCCCTCCCCAAGGGGGATGTAACTGCACATCTCGGGCTGGACCAGGAACGCACGGGCTCGGCAGGAGGCTTCTTCCAGACCGAAGCGTAGGCTTTTCTGCATCTGAGAACCAGGGCTCTGGCTGGGGTCCCTGGACATCTGAAGAAAGTCTCATATTTCACTAGTGTTTTTCTGGCAGAGCTGGGAGTTGCTTTTTGCCCCCTCATTTGTCCTTATATTAAAAGACAGTGTACTTTTGATGATGTGCTGCATCAGCAGACAGCTGCCCAGTGGTTTCCAAGATCCACTCAGCGGGTTGGCCCTTCCAGATGAGGCTGAGGGCGGGAAGCATGTTTGCCACGTCTCCTCTGGCAGATAAAGGCCAGCAAGGTGTGTGCGAGCTGCAGGTGGAGTGTGAACATCCTGTGTGCTTTGCCATTAACCATCACCCGGGCTATTCTGCCAGCACGGGCGGCCTCCCTTCTGCCACTGGATAAACACCCTATGTGCCTTCATGCTGACACTCCCTCCCCTCTGTGTCCCGTTCCCGTGACCTGGGATGGACGGTTGGAGGTGAGGGCAGCCATTAAACCAGCTCCTCTCTAGAGGGGGCTGCGTCATCTCCCAGGGTGGAGCCCTGGGAGAAAGTGTGCCCAGAGAGGACCAGTAGGCAAGCTGAGGATTGGATGAAATGGAGTTCTCAGCACCCGCCTTAAAGGGGTGCCTGGTGGGATATCGAGGGAGAAGGGCCCACAAGGCGTCTGTGGCGGCGAGGGGGCAGCCACTCTGCGCACCTTTCTTACTTCCTCTGCCCTCTCCACAGCGCTCTGGGTCCTCCTTCCTGCCCCGC
>NW_021145369.1:81863-89159 GCF_002837175.3 Physeter macrocephalus | reverse complement strand
CCTCTGCCCTCCCCACAGCGCCCTGGGTCCCCCTTCCTGCCCCGCCCCCCCCCCCCCCCCCCGGCTCCTCACCCTTGGACTACCTATCCTGGCCTCGCAGCC
The DNA here is from genome assembly GCF_002837175.3 of Physeter macrocephalus. Taxonomy (NCBI): domain Eukaryota; kingdom Metazoa; phylum Chordata; class Mammalia; order Artiodactyla; family Physeteridae; genus Physeter; species Physeter macrocephalus. The sequence continues at coordinate 89,057 of NW_021145369.1, read as the reverse complement.
TCTGTACCCCTCATTTTCTCTGATCCTGGTTCTCTTCTCTCTTCCTTTGTTCCTTTGTATCTGCCACTGTGGGGGACCCTTCAGAGGACTTTGGGTATCTCAGTCTGGTCAGGGGTGTCTGGCGCTAAAGGAGGCTCTAAGGTTAGCCTGAGAGGTGTGCAGCCCATCTTTTGAGGCATCAAAGTCACCATCCCCAAGGGGCTTAAGCCTGGAGGCTGCTTAACCTTGGAGCTCTTAACTCAAACTTGGCCACATTGTTGTGAGCTCTCGGGGGTTGGGGGGAGGCAGTGGTGGTGGTGATGGCATCCCTCCAAGTTGCTCTTAAAGCACAAATCCCGTGTCCTGTTGGCCTGGAACTTCTACTCCTGAAACAAGGCCACCCCGATCAGATTTCCCCGAAAAGAACTCACCTGCCTCCCTCCTGAGATAAGGCATGCTTTGGGGGCCTGCGGTCCCCAGCTGGTGTCTGACGGGCTGTCTCGTGTTTCCTGTTCTCCCAGATGGAGACCTCACAGACACTGTCAGTGGCCCCCGCTCTACTGCCTCGGACCCGACCAGCAGCAAGGCTTCCACCAAGAGTCCCACCCAGCGCCACAACCCCTTCAATGAGGACCAGGCAGAGACCGTGTCCTCCTCCGACACCACCCCTGTGCACACCGCCTCTCAGGAGAAGGGGGAGCCCCACACTCCAGACTTGCCAGACACCTGCACAGAGCTCGAGGTCATCAGGTCAGTGGGGAGGGGCCTCGAGAAGCTGGGGGAGTGTCCTGGTGTCCGTCCTGTCCACTCCTAGCGTCACTTTTTAGTCCACGCAGACTAGGACCTTCCTCCCCCCGAGGGCATTTGGGCATCTTCCCGGAGACTAGGTACCTCTCCCCTGCTCGGTAGTCCTTTGATCAAGAGGAAACAGAGGGCCCGAGCCTGGAAGATGGGTGACACAGGCATCAACATGGCCGGCTTCTGGGGCCACGCCCAGACTGCTGGGGCACTTGTCCGGTCCATCCAGAAAGCACCTTCAGTCTGGACTTCGTTCCAAGGGAGTTCTTGGACATTAGAGCACAGTTTCTGAGATTCGTGCTAATTCTAGTTCAGCGCGGCTCGCTGAGAGAGGAGCATCTTCATCATACTGCTGGGGACGTAACAGGGAAGGAGGAGGTGGATGACAGGTTGGGAAACTCTTGGCCCAGAGCCTCCTCGGCTCCCTGACCTCCCCGGCTCCTGCTCTTGAGTCTCTCCGCCCTGCATAAGGAGATGCGCACGGCAGACCTCCCAGAGGCCTGCCGGCCCAAGGTCGGGGGTTGCTCCCCAGTGACTGGAGCCAGGAGTTCAGCCCCCGCGGGCTGCTTGGAGTCCAGAGCAGCTTGAGTGGTTCAGACCCAGGGTTGCTTAGCCAGGCCCACTCCAGCCAACTGGGAACCAAGGAGCCAGGAGTTTGAGCTCAGAAGGCATTGATTCTTTTGAATTATCCATAATGACCCCGAACAGAAAGAAGGGTCAGCTCAGGGTCGGCTGCCCACATCCTAGGGGGAGGCTGAGTAGAGGGGGGCCACTGGTCTGACCAGCCATGGCCTGTTTTTGTTCCCTAGAGCACAGCTGGCCCAGTTGTGCCATCAGCTAGAACTCACAGGACCCGCTCGGGGCTTCCTCTGGCCGCTGCCGTCTGTGCCTCCCTCGTGCTGGCCCTGCCTCTGCCGGCAGGGAGGTACTTGGGGCCTGAGCCGCTGTCGGCCCCGGCCTCCCACCTCGTGCTGCCCGGGACCACTGAAGCTCTGGCTGTGCTCTCAGGTCCCTCGCCCAGGATCACCTCTTTTGAAAGACATTGTTTTTAAATGATTTTTTTTTTTTTTTTTTTTTTTTTGGCTGCATTGGGTCTTCGTTGCTGCACACGTGGGCTTTCTCTAGTTGCGGCGAGCGGAGGCTGCTCTTCCTTGCGGTGCGCCGGCTTCTCATTACGGTGGCTTCTCTTGTTGCAGAGCATGGGCTCTAGGCACATGGGCTTCAGTAGTTGCAGCACACGGGCTCAGTAGTTGTGGCTCGTGGGCTTAGTTGCTCCACAGCAGGTGGGATCTTCCCAAGACGAGGGCTCGAACCCGTGTCCCCTGCATTGGCAGGCGGATTCTTAACCACTGAGCCACCAAGGAAGTCCCAGATCACCGCTTTGGACCCAGCCCATCTCGTTGCCCTCAGTACTGGGGTGCTCAGATTCAAACCTCTCCCCATCACTACCATCCAGGGTCACCAAGAAGAAGAAAATTGGCAAGAAGAAGAAGCCCAGATCGGATGAGGAAGCAAGTCCACTCCACCCGGCCTCTACCCAGCACACATGCGCCAGGCGGGGCAGTGGTGACACCCTCGTCAGCAGCCCAGGCCCCGGGCGGGTCTCCCCAGACAAGACCCTCGCCTCCGCCCGGGAGGAGACAGAGGGGTCCGGCGGCACAGCCGAGGGCGGCGAGCGCTCAGAGCCCGGCCAGGTGGGCCTGCTTATCCCCGAGATGAAGGACACCTCCATGGAGTGCTTGGGGCAGCCCCTGAGTAAGGTCATTGATCAGCTCAACGGGCAGCTGGACCCCAGCACCTGGTGCTCCCACGTCGAGCCCCCCAACCAGTCCTTTCGGACTGGCTCTCCCGGGGACGCCCCGGAGAGGCCGCCATTTTGCGACTTTAGTGAGGGGCTTCCAGCCCCAATGGACTTCTACCGCTTTACCGTCGAGAGTCCAAGTACTGTTGCATCAGGTGGCGGCCACCATGACCCTGCAGGGCCTGGCCAACCGCTGCATGTTCCTGGTAGCCCTGCGGCTGCTGGCCAAGAAGAAGAGGGAGGAGGACGAGGACCGGGACAGGCGCCTCGGCCCGTAGAGGACAGCCCGGGGGAGACGCAGGAGCCAGAGGCCCAGGAGCTGGAGACCCCGTTGCCCCTGGTGGGTGAGGGACCTGTGCCTGAGCGGGAGCCTGGGACCCAGGAAACTCTTTGCCGACTCAAGCGAGACCAGCCCAGCCCTTGTCTGAGCAGCGCCGAGGACTCTGGGGTGGATGAGGGGCAGGGCAGCCCTTCTGAGATGAGCCACTCGGCAGAGTTCAGGTGAGCCAGTCTGTCTGTGCCGCTTGCCTGAGATGCCCCTGTCGTTGATCAGGGCACATCGGGCATCTGCCCTCCAAATACACCAAGCACAACTCCCGGAAGACCTAGCCTGGGCTGGGAGGTAGGAAGGGGTGCGGTCCTCCCCTCCCTCACTTGGGCTCCTGGTGGGGGGCAGAGCCACTGCAAACATGAGACCTCGGGGTGCCTGCATCACCCCCGTGCACGTGTGTCGTCTCTGTGCAGCTGTGTGGCCTCCCGCGCCCCTGCTCTAGCCTGACACCTCGCCCTCCCTGCACTTGTCCCTCTCACAGAGTAGACAACAATCACTTACTCCTGCTGATGATCCATGTGTTTCGAGAAAACGAAGAGCAGCTCTTCAAAGTAAGTGCCAGGATCTCAAGAATGAGCAAGAGCCGGCACAGCAAGGGCGAGGCCGGACGGGCCACCGCTTCCGCTCCGCAGGGGCAGCGGGCTGTCGGGGGCGGGGCGGGCGCCACAGTGCCTGACCTCTTTGCTTCGGCCCCTCAGATGATCCGGATGAGCACAGGGCACATGGAGGGCAACCTGCAGCTGCTGTACGTGCTGCTCACAGACTGCTATGTCTACCTGCTCCGGAAAGGTGCCTGCCGCCCCCAGGCTGGGCCAGGGCAGCTGCCAGGGCACGTGGAGGATGAGGCTGACTGCCGCCCTCATGCCCCGCCCCCCGCCCCCCGCCCTGAGTGTCTCTGTGCTGCCTGGCCCGTGGTGATGAAACGGGTTGTCAGCAGTCCCAGCTGCCCCAGGACATGAGCCCGGGGCCCCCCTCCATGAGCACCCCGTGTCGTTCTCCTACCTCATCATTTCAGATCGCAGGGCAAGGACGGGTCCTCATGGAGAAAAGGTCTTAGAAAATGGGGCAGGGGGAGGACAGAGAGGCCACTGGGGGTAATAGACATTGGGGTCTCCTCTCTCAGGGGCCACAGAGAAGCCATACCTGGTGGAAGAGGCTGTTTCTTACAATGAACTTGACTACGTGTCGGTGAGTTCAGGCTCCGTGACTGGTGTGTGCTGTAGGGCGGGGCTCCTCGGGCCGCCCCGCCTCAGCCCTGCAGAGCAAGGCTGACCCCTGCCTCAGCCCCGGGGGTGGGGGCCAGCTCTTACCTCTGAGCAGCTTCTGTACCTGATGCCGGGGATAAGAAGCAAGCTCGAGGGTACCTCTTCCTCCGCTGTACGTCTGACCATCCCTCCCCACCTCGTGGTGACCTCAGAGTGCGCTGCCTCCCTCCCCAGCCCGCCCTCAATCTGGCCACGGCTGCCCCTTCTGGCAGCTGCGGCCAAGCCCCGTGTGCATGTGAGGGTGTGGTTTCTGGCAGGTGGGCCTCGACCAGCAGACAGTGAAGCTGGTGTGCACCAACCGCAGGAAGCAGTTTCTGCTGGACACGGCAGACGTGGCCCTGGCCGAGTGAGTGACACGCCCCCTTCGGCAGGCCTGGAGAATCGGCGTCTGCCACTGGCCTGGCCACACCCTTGGGGCTGGAGGGTGGGAAGTGGGGTACGAAGGAGTGGAAAGCAGAGACAAGTTCCTTCTGGAGCCTGCAGGCCGGGCAGAGAAGCAGGGAGGTGACAGGCACACTGACCGACTGGTGCCCTCAGACCCTGAGTGGCCCACAGAGAGGAAGGGGGCTGGCAGGAGTCATCCCCACAGGAGAGAAAGCGCAAGCCCGGCTGCGGGGCCTTGGGGCCACACGTGCCCCCTGTGCTTCCATACGGGAACCGTCTGTCCTGAGATCAGGTCTTTGTACAAGTCCTGCTGCTTCCCTTGAGGTCACATCCCAAGACCCCTCGGCCACTGGGAAGGGTTAGGCCTTTCCCGGCCACGGTTTGATGGTCATGGACTGCTGCCGCATCATTGCCCCACCCGCCACCCGGAGCTCTGGTTCCAGCCAGGTCCTCCCCCCAAGATCCTGTGACCCCTTCAGGCCGGAAGTCCCCAGGACTATGCCATGTCCCTTGGAGGGGTGGGGGCCTCAGGCCTCTGACAGCAAACCCCACTCCGCGTACAGGTTCTTCTTGGCTTCTTTGAAGTCAGCCATGATCAAGGGCTGTCGGGAACCACCCTACCCCAGCGTCCTGACTGATGCCACCATGGAGAAGCTGGCACTGGCCAAATTTGTGGCCCAGGAATCTAAGTGTGAGGTAAGCACCTGGGGAGGAGGGGTTTGTTGCCCCCGAGATGACAGCCCTGGTGTTAGGGTCAAGAGGTGCAAATAGCTGTCTTTAGCCTTTCTCCATCACCCACCTGGGAGGGGCTCTCCCTCCCGGCCTGTCCTCCCCCCACTTGGGGTGTGTCCTTACCCCGCCAGCGGCCACTCCTGCTTCTGGCCCAGACCTCACCGCTCTGTCCCCTGCCCCCTCCCCAGGCAACCACGGTTACTGTGTGCTTCTACGGGCTTGTGCACTGGGAGGACCCCCAGGATGAGTCCCTGGGCCGCATCCCCTGCCACCGCTCACCCCCTGAGGGTGCCATCACCAAAGAAGGCATGCTGCACTACAAGGCGGGCACCTCCTACCTGGGCAAGGAGCACTGGAAGACGTGCTTTGTGGTGCTCAGGTGCGGGCCCCCGCAGCCCTGGCCCGGAGGTTGGGATGGGGGACAGCGCCCTCCCCGTCACGGGCTTTGGAGTAGACATCCCCTGGGATCCCAGATCTTCTCTGCAGAGCCAGCCATCTGGGGCCCAGGGAAGCCCAGAATACCCCAGGTGAAGACCGGGGCTGTCCCCAGGGCTGGGGGCACGCGCTCTCTGCTGTGCCTCTGCAGTTCTTCCTCCACCCTCCCTGCCGTAGAAGGCAGGCCCCGGGCTCCTTGGCCTCTGGGGTTCAGGCCCCAGCTTGTGGGGGTCCCTGGGATCTGTTCCACCTGGCCCCCAGTTCCTGGGACAGGCCTCACCCCTGCCACGTTGTGCCCCTGCAGCAACGGAATCCTCTACCAGTATCCCGACCGCACTGATGTCACGCCCCTGCTCTCGGTGAACATGGGGTGAGTGTCCTGGGCACTGTGAGGTGCCGGGCAGGTGTCGGGGCCCGTGTTGCTGCCTGAAGGTCAAGGCTCCGGCTGGGCCTGAGCCTCAGGGCTCCCATCCTCCCTGGCTTGAACTGGCTCTCCCTCCTGTCAGTTCAGCCTTCCCCCCACCTCGGCCCCACCCCCACTTAGTGCCCTGCGGTCTGCTGAGCTCTGGGTGAACGGTGAGAGGGTGGGGAAGCAAGAGGAGCTCACTGCCCGGAAAGGATCCCATCAGGTAGGGGAGGCAGTCCCCCGATCTGATAGGGGAGGCGCTCCTTTCCCTGGGAAGCGCTTGACCTGATGGGGACGATGGACACACACACACACACACACACATACACACACACACACGCTTGGAGGAAACATCAGGGACACACACACACACACACGCTTGGAGGAAACATCAGGGACACACACACACACACACGCTTGGAGGAAACATCAGGGACACACACACACACACACGCTTGGAGGAAACATCAGGGACACACACACACACACACGCTTGGAGGAAACATCAGGGACACACACACACACACACGCTTGGAGGAAACATCAGGGACACACACACACACACACGCTTGGAGGAAACATCAGGGACACACACACACACACACGCTTGGAGGAAACATCAGGGACACACACACACACACACGCTTGGAGGAAACATCAGGGACACACACACGCTTGGAGGAAACATCAGGCCCGTACACACACACACACACACACACACACACACACACACACACACACGCTTGGAGGAAACATCAGGCCCGTACACACACACACACACACACACACACACACACACACACACACACGCTTGGAGGAAACATCAGGCCCGTACACACACACACACACACACACACACACACACACACACACACACGCTTGGAGGAAACATCAGGCCCGTACACACACACACACACACACACACACACACACACACACACACACGCTTGGAGGAAACATCAGGCCCGTACACACACACACACACACACACACACACACACACACACACACACGCTTGGAGGAAACATCAGGCCCGTACACACACACACACACACACACACAC
>NW_021145369.1:75930-80423 GCF_002837175.3 Physeter macrocephalus | reverse complement strand
ACACACACACACACACACACATACACACACACACACGCTTGGAGGAAACATCAGGCCCGTACACACACACACACACACACACACACACACACGCTTGGAGGAAACATCAGGCCCATACACACACACACACACACACATACACACACACACGCTTGAAGGAAACATCAGGCCCGTACACACACACACACACACACACACGCTTGGAGGAAACATCAGGCCCGTACACACACACACACACACACACACACACACACACACACACACTTGGAGGAAACATCAGGCCCGTACACACACACACACACACACACACACACACACACACACACACGGAGAAAACATCAGGCCCGTACACACACACACACACACACACACACACACACACACACACACACACACTTGGAGAAAACATCAGGCCCGTAAGGGGAACACGAATGAATGTGCACTGATTCTGAGAGGGCGGGAGCCAAGAGCTGATTCTCAACCCCTCACCTGGCCCTGGTCAGGTATCTAGAGGAACCTTGGTGATTGTGGAGATAAAAGGTGTTACACAGAAAAGGGGCAGGGCTGCCCAGCAGCTTTGCACCTCTCCTTCGAGCCGGAGGGGTCTGGCCCACCTTCTGGTGTCCTCCAGCCCTCGGGACTCCGGGGCAAGCCAACCCCAGGGGCTCCGCCTGTGCCCCCTGCCCCCCTGCCCCCTTGCTCCCGTTTTACCCTCCACCTCTGGCCCAGGGGGGAGCAGTGCGGTGGCTGTCGGAGATCCAGCACCACGGACCGGCCCCACGCCTTCCAGGTCATCCTCGCCGACCGGCCCTGCCTGGAGCTGAGCGCCAGCAGCGAGGCTGAGATGGCCGACTGGATGCAGCACCTCTGCCAGGCCGTGTCCAAAGGGGTGAGGGCCTCCTGCCCCACCACTCACCACCTCCCAACCCCACCCTGGGTCCCCAGGGTCCCTTCCCCAAGCCCACGCGAGTCATGCAGCAGCCTCTGAGGACCAAGATGGGACTAACGGGCCAGCCCAGGAGTGAACCCTGGAGGTTAGGGCCGCCTTGTGGCCTGAGATTCCCACCATCACCCCTGTCGGCCCCTGTACTCCTGAGGTGGGCGGAGCCTGCCTGGCCTCTGGAGGGAGGGGCAGAGGGGCTGGCAGGCCCCTGACGCGGGGAGTCCTGGTGCAGACCAGCCCTGGAGAGCTCCAGCTTGCCTCTCCCCTCCGCCCTGCCGGTGCCCTTCAGGTCATCCCCCAGGGGGTAACTCCCAGCCCCTGCATCCCCTGCTGCCTGGTGATCACAGATGACCGCCTCTTCACATGCCACGAGGACTGCCAGACCAGCTTCTTCCGCTCCCTGGGCACCGCCCAGCTGGCCGACATCAGCGCTGTCTCCACTGAACCGGGCAAGGAGTACTGTGTCTTGGTGAGCCGCGCGGGGGCCGATGGAGGCAGGCCCTGCCGAAGGAGCGCTGTGTCTGCTCACCTGGGGCCCCCGCTCTCCCCAGGAGTTTTCCCAGGACAGCCTGCAGCCCCTCCCACCCTGGGTCATCTACCTGAGCTGCACATCTGAACTGGACCGATTCCTGTCTGCACTGAACTCCGGGTGGAAAACCATCTACCAGGTACCCGGCTGCCCAGGCCCCTGTGGAGTGGAGCCATTCCCTAGGGAAAGGAGCCCAGCACAGCACAGACCGAGGCAGGAGTTGGGGGCCTGGGGCAGCACCATACTAGGAGCTCTGGGATGGACATGAACGTGTAAAACCAAAGGGGCAAGACCCTGCCTCCCAGTGAGTGTGAGGCTAAAGCTAAACATAGAGCCCAGGATACGCCATTCCTGACCTTCTCAGTTTCCATGAAAAAGCCGGCATTAAGTGCTTACGGTGGGGCTAGAGCTGTGCCTGGATGATGGGGGCACGGAGCTCAGCACCAGGCTGAGAGGGCCTCATCGAATGCCTGTACAGATCGCAGTCTGAGCACGTGCTGGGCGGAAGCTCCGGACCAGCCCTGGGCGGAGTTCCACGGCCCACCTCCCGGCCCCACCCCCAGCCCCCTCCTCCAAGAACCAGGGCCTTCCCTGGAAGGAGGCTGCTCAGGGAACGTCACCCCGTTGGCCTGAGCCCCTCCATGAGGAGCAGGGGATCTCAGCAGCGTGGATATAGTTCCAGGGCAAGGTTACACCTGGTGCGGGGGGACCCCACGGCCCCTCGGCTCCCTGGGGGCTCTTGGTACAGCCCTCGGGTTCCCTGCACGCCCCACACAGGTGGACCTCCCCCGTAAGGCCATCCAGGAAGCCTCCAACAAGAAGAAGTTCGAGGACGCCCTGAGCCTCATCCACAGCGCCTGGCAGCGGAGCGACAGCCTGTGCCGGGGCAGAGCCTCCCGGGACCCCTGGTGCTGAGGCGGAGCTGGCTGGCGCCCTGGAGGGGCAGGAGAGGGAGGCACGCGAGCGGCTGCTCGGGGCCAGGCTCCCACCCTCGTTCTCGGGCAGCAGAACCACCGAGTGGGGCTTGAGACAAGGTCTCCCTCCCAGGGATCCAGAAGGGGCGCTCAACACCCTGGGCCTCCTGCCCGGCAGGTGGCAGCTGGGAAGTGCTGGGGGCAGAGGGTCCGAGCCCTATGGGCTCTGCAGATGCACGGCCCCCTTCCCCGGGGCCACCGCCTCACTCCACGAGGGGAGCAAAAGGACTGGGAGGGCAGGAGCCCCTCTTCCTCCCCTGGGTCAGGGGCCCGGGCAGAGGCTTAGGCCGCCCTGGGGGCTCTGAGTGCCCGGCCATCCCTGTTCATGTTTGAACATTCACCCGGCTGGGAGGGAAGCTGGAACACCGCGGTCTCAGTGCATGTCTTCTCCTCCCTAGCTCCATCCCCAAGCCCACTGCTCCCTGCCTCCCAGGGCCCGGGGGGTTGCAGGGGGCCGGGATGGCCCTCCCTGGCTACCAGGAGGCCCTGCATGTCCACGGCCCCCTACCTCCCCTCCTCCAAACCTGGCAGTGCCTGTAGGACCCAGGGATCAGGCCATCTCCTTTTGCCAGGAGCAAAGGGGAGGGAGGAGGGCTTGGAGAGGAGCAAAGCCCACCAGCCTGTGTCCCCTGCCTGGCTGGAGCCAGGTCCTTCCCAAGAAGGCCCTCTGGCGGAAGGGGTCAGGTGGCCTGGGTTTTGTTTTTTTAAATAAAATAGACATGTTATATTGCCAAGACTCGTCACTGGCCCTTTTTGACCAGGGTGGAGGTGAGGGATCTCCAGCGCCTCCTCTCAGGCCACTCGGCCCTTCGTTCCTCATTCATTCCACAAATGCTCTTCCATCAGATGCTCTGTGCCCACTCCGGGATCCAGGTCACTGGCGGCTGCCCCCCAGCACTCACTGTGTGGAGGAGTTCGGGCCCTAGGAGCTTCTTGGCCGGACCTTTGCCCTCCTTCCTGTTTCCTGCAGTGGCCAGGGGAGGGCAGCCACCAGCTCGAGCCCCAGGCCGTGTCTGCGCTGCCAGGGCAGGGCACTCCTGCCTGCCCTGCCTCCCCAGCTCTGTGGGCTGAGTGCCGGCCACTCGGGATCCACCCGGGAGAATCTAGGCTGTCCCCAAGAGCTCTTGTTGAGCTGCTACCCCGGGGCTGGCTGGAGGGTGCCCAGCCTGCCAGGCCTAGGAGGAGCTCTGCAGCCCTCAAGCCCCAGCACTGCGGCCTCCAGGGCCTCACAGCTGGGAGGAAAGGGGTGGACACCTGGAAGAAGCAGGTGTGGAGGCCACAGAGGTGGGGTTCTGGGCAGGGCGGCCCTGCCTCTGGTTCTGATTGGGACTTGGGTGATGCAGGGTGGCCCTGGCAGGAGAGAGGTACCATGGGGCAGAGGCTGAGGTGGGCAAGGTGGTGCCGGCGCCCCAGCTGAGCAGCCTGGCACCTGACAGTAGTGCCCAGGGCTGGGAGGTCCCTTCTCACCAGGCACAAAGGTCCATTCCCACGCCTGGGCCTCTGCTCCAGAGAACCACAGCCCACGAGTGGCTCCCACCAAGAGGAGGGGCAGGACTAGGGGGCAAGTCCTTACCAGGTGAGCGACCAAAGTTACAAGGTCACTCCTTGAGACACAGTGGCCCTTATTTTTCCATCTCCTACCCACCCAGGGCCCCCAGGCAGGGGGGGATGTGGGCCGCCTGTTACTGAGTGAAGCACTGTGCTAGGCTAGGCGTTCTTCACACACCTGTAATCCTCCAGAGAACCTCTGCAGTGGGTATCCATATCCCCATCTTACAGATGGAGAGACTGAAGCTCAAAGAAAGGAACTGACTTGCCCAGGGCACACATAATAGCAGCTCCTGGGATTCCAGATCCGTTCCACAGGACTCCGGAGCCCTCTGCTCTCACTGGCAATGGGACCACAGACCATGGGAGCCAGACTGGAAGACTGAGGCCGGGAAAGGGGACGGCACACAGTGGCAGGGGTGCCGGGGGCGGCGGCGGGGGGGGGGGAAATGTTGCTGAGCTGCTAAGAGGGGCCCCCCAAGCAGCTGCCTCCTGCCCC
>NW_021145369.1:67238-75661 GCF_002837175.3 Physeter macrocephalus | reverse complement strand
GGGGGGGGGGGGGGCGGGGGGGGGGGGGGGGGAAATGTTGCTGAGCTGCTAAGAGGAGCCTCCCAAGCAGCTGCCTCTTGCCCAGGGCCCTGAGCTACAGCAGGACTGGCCAAGCCGGAGGGAGGGCAGCAGCACCAGCCCTTTGCCCCAGGGCCAGAGGGAAGGCTGGAGAACCAGAGGGGCAGGAGGAGGCGTCTTGGCTGATTGGCACTTTCTGCCCCACCCCCACCCCCCCACCCCCACCCCCCGCGTCTCCCTTGGGGCCCCGGTGACCTTTCCCCCAGATCCCAGGGTCCAGGCCCTCCCCGGCAGGGAGGTGTGGGGGACGCAGGCAGCTGGGATTGGTCCAGAGCCGGCGGGGGCGTGTCCCAGGCTCCCAGGAAGGAGCAGAGCAGGTGGGCTCCTGAGAGAGCAGGGCCGCCTGGCAGCAGCTGGCCGCTCTGACCCGGGCCTCTGCCCTCCAGACATGGCCCCAGGCTCCCTCGGTTCCCAGCCCTGTGGCCCTTTGGGGGTGAAGACAGCCTAAGCACCGCCACCCCAGGGCCCGTGCCCATGCCCCTGACACGGGCACAGCCGGCCCCTGGCCCGGAGGCCATGGAGACGGTGGCTCCAGCTGTGGACCTGGTGCTGGGCGCCTCGGCCTGTTGCCTGGCCTGTGTCTTCACCAACCCCCTGGAGGTGGTGAAGACGCGGCTGCAGCTGCAGGGGGAGCTGCAGGCCCGGGGCACCTACCCTCGGCACTACCGGGGCTTTCTGGCCTCCGTCGTCGCTGTGGTCCGTGCAGATGGGCTGTGCGGCCTGCAGAAGGGGCTGGCTGCCGGCCTCCTCTACCAGGGCCTCATGAACGGCGTCCGCTTCTACTGCTACAGCCTGGCATGCCAGGCCGGGCTCGCCCAGCAGCCGGGTGGCACTGTGGTCGCGGGCGCTGTGGCAGGGGCACTGGGTGCCTTCGTGGGGAGCCCCGCTTACCTGGTGAGTGCCTTGTCCCCATCTGCTCCCACCCTGTGACCCAGCTCCCCTGGGGGCTCTGCAGCCTCCAGGGCTGGCCTCCGTGGAGCAGATGGGGTGGGGCTGCTTCCCAGGACATCCCTGCCCAGGCCTGGAATCTGCCCCTTGGTCCAGGGCACCAGGGCCTCGCCCTGAACCTTGCTCCCCTGGGGCCCCCGCCCACTGGTCCTGAGCCGGGGGAGGGGGCAGAGGGTGGCAGGAGGTGTGCTGGCTCAGGCCCACGTGGTCACTTGTCTTCCTGCGTGCCCTGTGCAAGTTAAGCATAAAGCTTCCATCAAGAGAGGGCCCCCCATCCTAGCCTGGATGCTACAGTCATCATCTCTCTTGGCCCCCAGAGCAGTCTTCCAAGGGTGAGCAGGCAGGCTGAGAGAAGGTTAAGTAACTTGTCCCAGGTCACACCCAGATGCAGACCCAAGCCGACTCCAGAGCCTCACCCTCAACCCTATTCCACACCACCCCCCGCAAAGCTGCAGGTGTGGGCTCAGGGAGGTCTGGGTGTCAGGGCCCGGGGAGGGGTGCCCTCAACACACACAGCTCGTCCAGGCTCTTCTAAGGTTCCATACCCAGGCCCTGTGTCACCTCTGCTCTCACAGGTCAAAACGCAGCTACAGGCCCAGACGGTGGCCGCAATGGCTGTGGGACACCAGCACCCTCACCAGGTGGGGACCGTCACTCCCCGGAGCTTCCCCGGCTGGGTGGGCTGGATGGGCCCCTGGGCGGGCAGGGGCCGCCCGGTGACCCTGTGCCCTCTCCCTGCAGAGCGTCCTGGATGCCTTGGGGACCATCTGGCGGCAGCAGGGCCTGGCGGGGCTGTGGCGGGGTGTGGGTGGGGCCGTGCCCCGGGTCATGGTCGGCTCGGCTGCTCAGCTGGCCACCTTCGCCTCCGCCAAGGCCTGGGTGCAGGAGCAACAGGTGAGGAGCGGGGGACACCCGCGCCCCTTATCGCGCCTCCACATCGCCAGCTGGACCCCACGCAGGGAAGCCCAGGGAGTGGTGACAGGCCCCTTAAAAAAGCCGAGGGCCCTGACTCTGCCCTCAGGGCCGTGATTCTGGCCCTCGGGTCCAGCAAGAGTGGAGAGTCCGCAGTGAACCCTCCAGCTGTAAAGGAGCTCAGGGCAGTGGGCGGGGGGAGTGGCCAGAGGGGCCTCATCTGCCCCCCTTTCCCTAGCTCTTCCAGCCCCCCGGGCGCTGAGAGGAGGGGCTGGGCACCACGTGGGGGGGTGGAGGGCACTACAGGGCTCAGCAGCCTGTACGTCCCCACAGTGGCTCCCAGAGGACAGCTGGCTGGTGGCCCTGGCCGGGGGCATGATCAGCAGCGTAGCTGTGGTCACAGTCATGACCCCCTTCGACGTGGTCAGCACGCGGCTGTACAATCAGCCTGTGGACGGAGCGGGCAGGGTGAGCGGGGGACAGAGTGGGGGAGGGCGTGGGAGCTGGACAGCATCCCCCAGCACGCACGCACGCGCGCGCGCGCGCACACACACACACACACACACACACATACACATTAATTCAGCTTGTTTGCTGAACACCTATGTCCCAAGCACGTACTAAGCATATTTTCACACCTGGATTCTATTCTGTCCTCACAACAACTTTCGTTCTCCTGATGAGGAGACTGAGGCTCAGAGAGATCAAGTGACTTGCCTGAGGTCACGCAGCCAGTAGGTGGAGGAGCCTCAACTGGAATGGAGTCCTGACCTCCCAGCCTCACAGACGCACAGGGGCCATCACGTACACTGGTGCAAGGTGTGCCCAACACAAAGGTGCCCTCCACGGGCTGAGTTAGCGGTGAAATCCACCTGCATGCCACTAACCAAGCTGAGCCGCTGGCCTGGGGCTGTGGCTGCCTGGAGGAAGAGGCCCTTTTTTAACTTTCACAGCCCGAAGGGTTACTATTATGTGATTTGCCGAGCTCGGGGGAGTGCCCTCTGTGATGTGCCACAGAAGCCCTTACACACAGACACACCGCATTGTGCCAGCCAGGGCCCCACGACGCCTGTAGTGATGTCGTCCCTGTGTCTGTCCCCAGGGCCGGCTGTATGGCGGCCTCGCCGACTGCCTGGTGAAGATCTGGCGGCAGGAGGGCCCCCTGGCGCTCTACAAGGGTCTGGGCCCCACCTACCTGCGCCTGGGTCCCCACACCATCCTCAGCATGCTCTTCTGGGATGAGCTCCGGAAACTGGCCGGGCGGGCCCAGCACCAGGGCAGCTAGGCGGCGTCCTTCACCCTGACACAGCCGGGCCCTTGGCAGGAAGCGACGGCCCGCTCCACCTGGGAACGGCCGTCCCGGAGCCCGCCCAGGCCCAGGCCCTGCCGCAGGTTCGGGGAGAGTGTAGACAGCGGTGGTCAACCCAGCCCCGTGGCCCACCCAGGGCCAACGGATCCGCCTTGAATCACCACCCACTCTGTTCTCCAGAAAGCTTCTCTTCCCTCTCTGTCCTGGGTAACCTTATCTCATTGTTATAATAACCGCTCCAGGGTGTGAAAATCACCATGAGCTGGGCCACTTAGGTGCACCAGCTCACTTAGTCCTCAAACAGTAGGAGACGGTAAAATGCTCTGTTACTGATTCGGAAGCGGGGGCTCAGAAAGGTGAAGTGCTTTGACCAAAGCCACACAGCTTTGAAGGGGCAGAGAACCCAGCTCTGCCCAGCCCAGACCTGTGCCCTTGGCAAGAGCCAGGACCTTGGGTGCTGGGGTGCCCCTGAGGGATCATGCGGGGAGGCCCTGGGGAGCACCGTAAGGCCGTAACGTCATCGTCTGTGTTAGACTGCCAGGGCCGCCGTCATAGAGGACCTCAGACTAGGCGGCTTAAACCACAGAACGTTATTTTCTCATAATTCCGGAGGCCAGATGTCTGATCAAGGTGTCGGCAGGGTTGGTTTCCTCTGAGGCCTCTCTTCTTGGCTTGTAGATGGCCGTCTTCTCCATGTCCCCACATGGTCTTCCCTCTGTGTGTCTGTGTCCTGGTCCCTGCTTATAAGGACACCAGTCATGTTGGATTAGGATCCACCCTTAATGACCTCATGTTAACTTACTCATCAATACTTCCTTTGAGAATTGCTTTCTTTAGGACCCTGTCTCCAAAGAGTCACATTCTGAGGTTAGAACTTCAATATATGAATCTGGGGAGGGGGAGGGGACACAATTCAGCGCATCAACTGAGGGCTTTTACTGAGGGTCTCCTAGGTGCCCAGCACTGTGGACATTTGCACAGATTCTCACGACGGTCCTGAAAGGTAGCGCTTGATGGTGCCCATTGTTCAGGTGAGCACACTCAGGTCCCGGGAAAGGAAATGACTTGCCCAAGGTAGTAGAGCTGGGCGGCCTCATCCCAGGCTCTTTCCCCACGCTGCAGCCACCCTCCCACCATGGGCGTGTTCCTAAGGCCTGCACCGACCTTTGTGCTACGGAAGTGGATGCTGAGTCCCTGAAGGGGCAGGAGTGGCCGGAGAGGTCAAGCAGCCTGAACTACCTTCCCTGCCACACCCCACGTCTGCAAAGAGCTGCTCCCCAGGGGCAGCCCTACTGCACACTCCAAACCAATAAAGTTTTCTATTTTGTCTACTTCAACGACTCCCCTCTGCTGGCAGCCTCAGTCTCCCGACCCCTGAACCCACACCCTTGGCCTTCCTCGGTCTGAGAAAGGAGGATCCAAAAGAACTGGGGCGAGCCAGCCCCGCCCCTCAGGCCAAGGGAGGCCTGCCACCTAGTGGACACGGGGAGGATCGTCAAGGCGGGCTGCCCTACGGCGCAGGAGGGGAGGGCCCAGAGCTGGATCCCAGCCCCGGGCCGTGGCGGGAGAGACGCCCCCTTCCAGACCTTGGGCTGAGGGGGGGACCCAGACCGGAGGCTGGGGGAGGGCAGAAGAGGGGAGGCCTGGGGCTTCAGGAAGGGATGGGTGGCAAGGCCCAGGGGTGGGTTGGTCTCTGTCCTGAGAAAAGCAGGACAGAGACCAGCCCACCTAGAGATGCCCCCCACCCCATGCTGCCCAAATGGGGAGCCCCTGGGCATTGGTCTGAACCCAGCAGCCCAAAGGTTTAAGGCCCTGGCTCTCCTCCTCTCCCCTCCCCTCCCTTTCCCTCGCCTGGGCTTTTGACCCCTCCCAGCCCCTCCCAGCCCCTCCCCTCGCCTCCACCACCTTTGCCCGGTGGTGGTGACGTTGCGGTGTGTCTGGCGCAGACCGGGCCGGAGGCTGGGGCTGGATCCTGGCGGCCATGTTCTCCCCGCTGTCCCTCCCCTCCTGGCTCCCCAGCCTCCCCTCCCTTGAGTGGGGCTCCGGCCTCCTCGACGCCCTCCTGCAAGGTGAGCGCCTCCCCCATCCCCCTCAGCCCCGCCCCCTCCGGGGCACCAGCCCGGCGCAAGACGAACCCCACCCACGTGCGTCTCCCACCGCCCCCTCCTCTAACCCTACCAAGCTGCCTACCCTCCCTACTAACCCCGTCAGGCCTCGTCGGGGCCTGCGGCGTCTCCGTCCTGAACAACCTCCTGAAGGTCTACTTCTTCGTGGGCTGTACCAAGTGAGTGCCCGCCTCCCCGGCCCCCTCCCAGCCCCCTGGAGCCCACACTGCATGCGACTCTGGCCTCCTCCGAGGGGAGTACTGGGAGGAAGAGGCCACCCGTCCCTAACCCCCAGGGTGTGGCTGGGGGCACCGGGACCCCCTCCAGGGACGGGGCTGGTGGTGCTGGCCCTCTGCCCGTGCCCCCCTCTTCCTCCACAGTGACCCGGAGCGGCGGCTTGAAAAGGAGCGGCTGCGGGCCCAGTGGGCCTCGCTGGAGACTGTGCACCTGGCAGGGCTGGCCCTGATCCTGACCGCCGTGGGGGTCCGGGTGGCTGCCCTCGTGGTGCTCGAGTTCTCCCTCCGGGCTGTCTCTATGCTGCTTTCCCTGGACAAGGTAAGACCACAGGCAGGTGGTGGGTGAGAACTGCCTGGCCCTGGGCCCTAGTTTTCACCCCCAAATACAGGAACCTGGGCCCGGTTGTCATCGCCAAAGCTGAGTCTCCACTCAGAGTGGACACCACCCCAGTCCAAGAAGATAACACAGCGGCTCCCGGATGTCGAGAGCTTCCCATGAGCCAGGCGCTGTGCTAGGTGCTTCGAGTGCACCATCTCATCCTCAGAACCACTGGGGGTAAAAGTCTGCTGTGATTCCGATCTCACACATGGGAAACTAAGGCTCAGAGGTGCTACGTGGCTTATCTGTGGCCAACAACCAGCAAGAAGTAGAGTCGGGCTTTGAACCCAGGTCTCGAAGGCTTTGAGCCACCACCCTTCAGCAAGCAGATAGGTCCCAAGTAATAATCATGATTGAAATTAAGCTGAAAGAAATGATCCCAGTAGGGCTTGACCTGAAGGCAATATTCCCTCTTCGGGAACGGCCCCTGAGGTTCCTTCGGGCCCTGGCCTCCCACAGAGTGGACCATCTGTACCCTGACACCCTCTGGGTCCCCGCGCGGTGAGGAGTGGCCTGAGCGCACACAATCGTGGCCCCTCTCTGCCACCTCCCCCTCCCAGGGCGCCCGGGGCACCGAGAGGCTGCAGCTGTACCTACTGTGCCAGTACTCGCTGGGCTGCGGGCTGACCTGCAGCCTGAGCTTCCTGCAGGAGGGCGCCCCGCACCGCACGCTGAACCTGCTGCTGGGCCTGGGGCTGGCCGCGCTGCTCAGCTCGGGCACCCGGCGCCTCCGCCGCCACGTCTGCCGGGTCTACGAGCTGCACAGCAGCAAGCACTACTGTGGGGTCTGCCTGGTCCTGCTGGCTGGCGCTCACAGCCTCCCCCGGGTGCTGGGCCGCGCCCTGGCCGTGACCTTTGC
Organism: Physeter macrocephalus; assembly: GCF_002837175.3. Lineage (NCBI taxonomy): Eukaryota > Metazoa > Chordata > Mammalia > Artiodactyla > Physeteridae > Physeter > Physeter macrocephalus. The sequence continues at coordinate 68,835 of NW_021145369.1, read as the reverse complement.
AGTGGGCAACGTGGCAGCCGTGGCCCTCCTCAACCGGGACTTCCTGACCACCTCGGAGGCTGTGCGCTTCTGGATGCCGCTCACCATCTGCTACACCCTGCTGGTCATCTACATGCAGGGTGAGGGTCGCGGGCGGCAGTTCATTCGCTCGACACTCACATCCCACCGTCTGACCCAGGCCCAGTGCTGTGCTAGGCCCTGGGGAGGCCGACGACACTCAGCCCCTGCCCCTGCCATCCCAGAGCACCCAGCCTGCTAGCAGGGCCATGCAGTGGGGCAGCTCGGATAAGGGTGCAGCGTGCAGGGGGAGCCTGGAGACACAGTACTTGAATTGGGCCTTGAAGGATAAGCAGGAGCCCCTGGGAGAGATGAGGGAGCAAAGGAGATCCTGGCAGAGGGAACCATAAATGCCACAGCCCAGAAGTGAGACAAGGCATGAAAACGGAGTGCTGTCATGGAGGCAAGTGGAGCAGATGAGGCTGGCTGGGTTCACAGGGGCCTGATGGAGAGCTGTCATCATCCAGGCAAGGCAGTCTGATGAGAAGCCATTGCAGGGTTTTAAGCAGGGGAAAGTGACCTGATCAGATCTGGGCTCTAGGAGGAGCCACCTGGCTGCAGGGTAGGGATGGGGTGGAAGAGTCAGGACAAGGAAGGGCAGTCAGGCAGGCAGAGCAGCAGGTGCAAAGGCCCTGAGGTGGGAATGAACCTAGCATGCTTGGTGAAAACTTGGATCGCTGGGGCTGGAGAGCAAGCGGGACCAAGTCAGAGATGAGATGAGGTCGGAGAGGGGACTCCGGTCACATGGGGCAGGACCTCACAAGGTGAGGAGTTTGGAGTTTACTCCAAAGGCAGTGGGAAATCCTGGGAGGATTATAAGCAGAGGAATGATTTCATCTCGCTAGTGTGTTGAGAAGGCTACCGGCCGCTGAGTACACACTGAGTTGTAGGGTCGAGATCCGAAGACAGGAGCCCAGTGGGGAGCCTGCTGTGCTGTGAGACCCAGGTCTACTTGGTAGAAGGAGCTCATAGGGCTTTTACTGATGGATCGGACGAGGGCGTGCAGGAAAGAGGAGTCAGGACGGCTCCCGTCCTGACTGCAGGGGGAGACTGGGTGGGCAGTGAGGCCTGGGAGGGAAGAAGCGCCCCTGTAGTTGCTCAGAGTGGGGGTGGGGTGAGGAGGAAGGGAGCGGGGCCGCCTGGGGAGGGGAAGGCACGCGCCGAGGAAAGCGGGAGGGGGAGCTGGGGGGTCCAGGCAGCCGACTCAGCTGGACCTCGGGGCAGGCAGACAGGCAGACGGCGACAGGGACTGTGTCTCTGCAGAGGGGCAGCAGCGGCATCCCGGCCTGCAGAGCCAGGTCCAGACGGTGCTGGTGCGCATGTGCGGCCTCCTTCTGCTGCTGCTGACCGTGGGCCGCTGGCTGGACCTGCTGGGCGTCCTCATCTCCCTGCTGGGCGAGTTCTGGTGCCTGCTGGGCACCCGCACCCTGTTTGATCTTTGCCAGATACAGGTGGGCACCTCCTCCCTGAACGTGCCCCGGACACCGAAGCCCCGCTCCAGCCTCCCTGCTGGGCATCCTCATCTCCCTGCTGGGCATCC